>NW_005841954.1:1602036-1634250 GCF_000455745.1 Alligator sinensis
CTGAAAATGGATGGTTTCCAAGTGCCTCTGGAGCTCCAGATACAGACTTCTGAAATCCTAGGCTAGACGCACAGAATAGAAACAAATGGTATGTGGAACTGGCAATCCCCTGTTTCAGAGAGATTCAGTGATTCAGAGAAGAATAAGGATATTTAGTACCTCTTCAAATATCCAGAAAGAAAACCATAATAATACAGTGGTGATGGATGGTCCAAAAGAAAAGTAGTTAATGAGTTTCTGAACCACAGGCTCTCACAAATTAGACACTAGTAACTTTATAATTATTGTTAGCTATCTTCAATGAAAGCACAGTTGTTTCCTGCACTACGTTGGAGAGTTCTGTCTAACTCAGACTTATAATACTAAAATTAAATTTGTGCTCTATTTAAAGTTATACAATTTAGACTCATAGTTATGCTAATGAGCATCTCTGGAATCATCTTAGTGGTACTAATTTCCTGTCAGTACTATTAATAATTTCATACCCATTTGAAGACTGTTTAGAACCCAGCAAGGGCAATGCTGATAGGACTTAATCTAATGTTGGGTCATATATAAAATAAGAAGGCACATAATACATGTATTAACACATGGAACCTTAATAATATCAATATCCTGTCATTTTATCTTTACCATTGGTACTTGTATACCACGTGTATCACAGATCTCCCTTCCTCTGCAAAGCTCTGATAACCAAAAATATATGCTTTCTTGTGTAATAATAAAAAAGGACACATGAAGTAGGAAAGAGCTTCAGTATTTGTTAGTTTGGCATGTCTGCAGAATGCTGTGCCACCATCAGGAAGACCATGTTAAGGGGCTGAACTATAGTTCTCAGGCCCTGGAGGCTGAGTGCATCATGAAAATCATGTTCTCCGTCTCCAGGGAGACTGGGTTGGCTGTACTACTTTTGTAGCACTCCCTGCCAACTGATCCACCAAATGGCACTAATACTGACATGTCTGCTCTCTTGGCCAGCATTACAGGGCCTGTGACTGCAGCCAGAAGCAAACTTAGTGGACAGTAAGAGGTGGGGGAGGGTAATAAAAGAAAAAAGAATGAATTATAAAACTGATCTGCAGAAAAGTTCTCTCTTCTAATGAGGTCACATTTAAATGATGGAATTATGGCATTCCAGTAACCGATTTGTTCATGCATTTACAACGTTCTGTATGTTTTCTAACATGTTTGCAATTCAGCCCATAAAAATACAGACTTTCAAAATTCCCACATCTGTAAATCCACAAGTAAACAATTTGCTGCTGATCAATCTGAAGATTACTGGACAGCACAGATGCTTACCTTATCTTTTGTTAACGAGCGTTTCTTAGTGATTTTTGCTTGCTGGTTATTCAGAGCAGTAACAGAAGGGCAATTGTAGTGACCAAAATCCACTTCCTGTGCAGTTTTACCTTTACTTGTCCTTCCCAAAGGCACAGGTTTTGAGACCTGTGAAACAATATCATTGAGGAGAAGTAGTATGTAATTAAATTTTTCCAGTTCTTTGCAATTTTGTAAAGTAATAAAGAAAGTCACATTTTGTTAACTGGAAAGAGAGCCCCAGCAGAACTGTAGTAACACCTAAGGGCAGCAAGAAACTCCTGTAGCAAAAAAACTACCACTCCCAGGGCAGATATGTGAACAGGAAGACACTGGGTGCATCTACAGTGCATTAATGCACCTTTGCTACTGGACATTAAGTTTAGTCCCTCTAATATGAGGAACTACATAAATGCACAGTAGCCGGAGCTACTGCGTAGTAGCAAAGGCACACAGTCTTGTTATGCAGTTTAATGAGCAGTAAACTAATTCTACTGCACATTAGCACAACTTTTGCCATGACGCGTTAATGCACAGTAGAATTAGTCTACTGCACATTCAGGATCTTGTATAGAGGCACCCACAGAAGCCCAGACCCTAAAGGTTTTTAGAATGCCTCATTCCCACTGACTTCAATGGGAGTTGGACATCTAATCCTTTTGGGGAGTCAAGTCTCAGCCCACACATTCTCAGGCAGATTTACTACAAATTAAGCTGCTTTTCCCCAGAAGAATACATGGAGAAGGATGATGGTAAAAATGCTATCTACTTTCCCTCACAGGGAAAGTCCTTTTGGGGTTCAACTGCCTCACCTGATGTCCAAGAGGAAATCTGTATAACATGCACCAGCATGGATTAAAAAGTCGTTTTATTTTAGCCTCCAAGCCTCAGTAACTTTATTATACTAAGTAGTGAATGCTCTCCCCCAGCATTCATATGACCTTTTAAAAAACAGGTAAGTCCCCTGAAATCTATTTGTATTTAGTCATATCTAACAATAAACTACTAGTATATGTATGTATGTATACAGGCAAAATTATTATTAGAATAAATTCAGAACTATATGCTGATTAAATAATATATTTTGTTCTAAATCTAATCTAATATTATAAACACACTGTTTATATATTTTGTATGTATGTAAATATTTAACTATATAAGCATATTACATATGCATATTCATATTTTTAGGCTATAAATTCAAGTCACATGTGTCTATACCTAAGTACATACAAACACATACACATTTTCATGTAAAGAAAAAAGTGCTTCCATGGAAACTGCTTTCAAATTTAATATTTTATGTGCATCTTACCCTCTCCTCTATTATAGGAAGTGAAAGATCAATGAAAGGCTCTTTTACTGTGGAAATCTTGAAGGAAAACAAAAAGCAAATAAAATACAAAGAACTTTATTAGTATTCTAGTATGCAGCTTCCATGTTTTATCATATCATCATAATACTACAAAAACCTATAGAAGCTAACTGCCTGTGCAAGATCTATTTAATTACAATGAAGAACTTCCCATAAACATTTCATTAAATATTTACTTGAAGCTAATTTTGATTTCCATTTTGGTTTAATACATAATGGAGAATGCCACAGTGAACTGCAGCATAGAAAAACAATGGGCACGGTCATACAACTTGAATCCACACATAGAGGGGAATCTCCACAGGTAGATCTCTCCCCATCCACTCCTTAAGAGTCAACTCTCTCCCCAGTAGTACTCCCCCTACCCTGCCTTGAGGCTCTCCATTAGCAGAAATAAGAGCTGAGAAAGTAAGTAGGAGAGATGCATCTTGTCTCTGATCCAAGAACAAGCTGAACAGCATAGCAAGTCCTTTTTTAAAAGTGAGTTCCAAAGTCAGATAGGAAGCCATTGGCAACCAGGGGCATTTATAGATGGGCTCCAGGAGGTTGAGGGAGAGCGGGGTACTTTAATTAGCAAGGCTCTGAGAGCCACGCTAATTAGAAGTGCCTGGACTGTCATGTGTATCACCATCATGTGTATGGTACATAAGAGCTTTTTATTTCTTTTTTCTTGAAGTTAAGGCATAGGCCATTTTTAGAAGAAATACTTTGTTTTAAAAAGTATATCCTATACTGCAATACAGTATATCAAGAGGGTAAAATGGCAATATTCTGTTTAGTCATATTTGAAGTAACATAGTTAGCTTCAAGTCAGCATGACTGGATGGAATCCATCGGAGAGTGCTGAAGGAGATGGCTGAGGCCATTGCGGAACCCCTGGCAAAGCTCTTTCAGAATTCGTGGTGCACAGGGGAAATCCCTGACGACTGGAAGAAAGTCAACATTGTGCCCATCTTCAAGAAGGAGAAGAGGGAGGACCCAAGCAACTATAGGCCAATCAGCCTAACCTCCATCCCAGCGGAAATCCTGGAAAAGCTCATTAAAGAATCTATGTGCGATATGCTCGCAGAAGGTAAGATTCTGAATGACAGCCAGCATGGCTTTGTCACAGGTAGGTCTTGTCTTACCAATCTCATCTCCTTCTACAATCAGGTTTCTCACCACCCAGACACAGGAGACGTGGTAGATGTTATATACCTAGACTTCCAAAAGGCTTTTGATCTAGGATCCTACAATATCCTTGAGGGGAAACTGGAAGATTGTGGGCTCAGCTGCTCAACAGTTCAGTGGGTGGGAAACTGGCTACAGCGTAGGACCCAGAAAGTTCTCATGAATGGATCTGTGTCATCCTGGTGCAAAGTGGCCAGTGGTGTCCCTCAAGTGTCCGGGCTTCGACCGGTGCTTTTCAACATCTTGATCAATGATTTGGATGGGGGAGTGAAAAGCTTGCTGGTCAAGTTTCCAGATGACACTAAGTTATGGGGCAGAGTGGTCACGTCAGAAGATAGGTTGTAGATACAGGTAGACCTGGACAGGCTCGAGAGTTGGGCAGACCAGAACCAGATGAAGTTTAACACTTCCAAGTGTAAGGTGTTCCATCTGGGGGAAAACAACCCTCAACATACATACAGGCTTGGTGGTGACAGCTTGACTTGCACCAATGCCGAAAGGAATCTAGGGGTAATGACTGATCATTGTATGAATGTGAGCCGTCAGTGCAAGGCGGTGGTCAGCAGGGCAAACAACATGCTGGCATGCATCAACCGATGCAACTCGTGTAAAACTAAAGAAGTGATACTCCCGCTGTACTCAACACTGGTGAGACCACAGTTGGAGTACTGCATCCAGTTCTGGGCACTGCACTTCAATAAGGATGTGGAAAAACTTGAGAGGGTCCAGAAAAGAGCAACCTGTATGATTAGGGACTTGCAAGGCAAGCCATACAAGGAGAGGCTGAGGGACCTGGGCCTCTTTAGCCTAAAGAAGAGAAGGTGGAGAGAGGACTTGATAGCGGCTTCCCGCTATATCAGAGGAGTGCATCAGGAGCTCGGTGAACAAGTGTTCACTAGGGCACCCCTGGTAAGACCAGGACCAATGGATACAAGCTCCTGGAAAGCTGCTCCAGGCTTAATACCAGGAAAAACTCCTTCACAGTCGGGGTGTGCAAACTGTAGAATAAACTCCCTACAGAAGTGGTGCAGTCACCTACCCTGGAGGTTTTCAAGAAGAGACTAGACAGTCACCCTGCTGGGGTCACCTAACCCCAGTTGATGTCCTCCTGTCTAGAGCGGGGGCAGGGGCTGGACCCAATGATCTGCAAGGTCCCTTCCAGCCCCTAACAATCTATGAATCTATATCCCCAAGCAGATTAAGTCATGTAACTACTTTATTGTCTAAAGCTAAACAGCTATATTTTTTTCAAGTTATGCATCTGGACTAATAGGAGCACTTGCAAATTAAATAAGGCAACAGCATAGAGAAATCAATTAATCAGGTGTTTTAAAAATATGTATTTTTATTCTAACATTCTATTTTGCTTCTGGCACCCCATAATCAACTACCTTACCTACATAGTTATTTTCTCTCACAGGACTCTATGGGATTTTTACACATGCTCTGGGAGGCACCAGGGGGCACTTTAATTAGTGAGCTGCGCTAATTAAAAGCACTTGTGTATCATGTGTATCAGCATCTCCCGCGCTGAAAAATAGCAGCAGGGCACTTTGAACTAAAGCTCACTGAACGAACTTTAGTTCAAAGTGCCCCACTGCCATTTTCAGTGCGCACATGCTGATACACGTGATGGCAGAGTCTACTGGAGCGTGTTTATTTCCATGGTCTAGCAGACTTGCTTAATCGAATCTGCTCCAACGTGCTGGATTTCCAGCACATTGGAGCCGGCTCCCTGCATGTCTATAGGAGCTCTATATGCCTTCTCCCATATTCTGGTGCCTGGAATGTCCCACCCCCACAAACCTACTTGTTAAATTCCATCCATTCCAACAACTGACTTCTAGCAACTTACCTCTGACTAACTAGGAGAAGATAAAGTGAAAAAAAATTAAGACGTATACATATGTATTGAATTATCATGCTTTCTTATTACTATTAGCCTTCCCCTCATTTCCCCTTTATACGTTCATGACTTTCAGGTCTCCTATTAAATTTAGTTGCTGTAGTTCATGTACCAAGGACCACAATATTTCTTTTTTCTAAACCACCCAGCATTTTTCTGGGTGATCAAGAATGATAGATGAGGATTAGAACTGCCCTAACTACATCTATGCTTAAATACGTTAGTTTTTTGTCAGCAGGATACTGTATAAGCAAAGCTTTTATAGCATGGTATTTTGTAAAAATGAGGTAATAAGCAAAAGCTTTTTTTTGCCACTACTGGAAAAGAAAACTGAGCTGGAACCTCATTTAAATATGGTTGACTAGCAAAGTCCTGATGAGTATGGATGGAATCTAAGAATAAAGCAAGATACAGTACATTTAACTCCTAACCTTTCTAAATTGCATGCAGGTGAAGGTCTTCATTGATACTAGAAACAAACTACAGTATAATCTGCCCATCATAAAGGGGAGATTACCTGACACTGCAGAACTGAGATTAATTATTCATACCAAATTATGTATTTTGTTTATGAAGTATGTTTTAAAGAAAACTCAAACACAAGTTCAATGAAAGTAATCCATGCAAAATAATCAAAACAAAAAACTGTCATCCTTATGAAGTTACAGACACTTGTAAAGATGACAGTAACCACTTATTTATAATAAAACATTATTGCATATTAATAGTTACTTATTATTAAAAATATTGAGTTAACAATTAAAAGTATTTCAAATTAGGATAATCTAAGCAAATATCAATTCTATAATATAAATTTTAAAATATAAATTTTATTCATTATTTTTCTATGTCCATTAATTATAATCAGCATTTCCCAAGGTAAAGACCAGGTCTGAAAGGAATAACCAGCAGGCCATGGAAGACAAAGATTAAGGGCAGGTACTTCTTTACCAAGATTTGGCTGAGTTGTGATCAGGGTTAGTGATTATTTTCATTTTCTGAAATAGGTTTCAACATTCAGAAGTTTGGGAAATGCTGTATTAAATATGGTATCAGTATTTCCAGGACAATTGTAAAATTTGAAACCTCCAAACTTAAATTAGCTAGGTACAAACTACTACCAGCATTTAAGCCATTTCTAATTCACAAGACTCCTTCGTACAGGTTTTCCTCGCCAACCAGAGTTCTGAGTATCCACAGTTAATATTCTGTATACTGTTTTGGTTACCACGGTATACAGTTTTGAGTAACCAGCATTTTCTGTGGCCACGCATCAGCCCACTAACCCCCTGGCCCTGCTCATGCCTCTCCTTCCCCCGCAACAGCCCCTGCTACCCCAGCCAGAGGTGGCCCCCAAGTCGTACCAAAGGTGTGTGCGGTGGCGGGGAGCTGCCCTACTTGCAGTGGCAAGGAACAGCAGGCCTGCTCGCTGCTGTTCCCTGCTGCCCTCCTCCATGACCCAGTGTCGCAGGGAGCAGAGAAGCCACGCGGGGATCTCTTCACCCGCTGCTGCTCACCCCATGCTGCCCCAGTGATGCGCTTCCTGTGCCTGCTGCTGATTTGAGGGGTGCAGCCCTGCACCACTGCCCTCAATGCAGCCCCACGTGTAGGAGGCACATCGCCAGGGCAACGTGGGGCGAGCAGTGGTGGGTGAGGAGATCCCCGCACAGCTTCTCTGCTTCCTGCTGCACCAGGCCATGGGGGAGGGAAGCAGGGTGGCAGGGAACAGCAGCTCCGGCCAGGCTGGATTGTGGGACAATCCGAGCCCAGTTGCTCATCCAGGGGTGCAGGCGGGTGGCTCCCGCTGCTGCTGGGCTCCGATTGTCCCACAACCCGGCCTGGCCAGCATCCCATCTGCAGGCTGCTGACTGGCCAATCGTGTGCTGCTGGAGGTGGGCACAAAACACCCCCACCACACCATTCAGACAGGTGGGGACGGGGAAGTGCTACGGTGTGCTGCGCAGGGATGTCTGACATGTCCCTCCCCTTTCCTTCCCCCTCCTCCTCCCCCGGGTAGGAGGTGAACATGCTGGGGGAGATGCTGCCGCCGCGCCCTGGGTGCGCTCTGTTCCCCAGCCACTGACAAGTACCCCCTATAACCTAAGTGCCCCTAGGGGTATGCCTACTCCCAACTGACCCCGTGTATTTAAGGTAAGTAAAAATTATTTTTATACACTATACTGTACAGTATTCAAGTCCCTGATCCCATTTCCCCCATAAGCATTTAGTTTTACCAACTGCGGTTTTGTCAACCATGGGAACTTTCCAAAACCTAACCCACATGGTTGGCAAGGGAAACCTGTATGTATACAAAGAATATTTTAAGGATAAAATAAGCCATGTTACTAGGAAATCTCCAATAAAATCTTTTTTTTTTAGAAACCGAAGTATAAAATTGAAAATACAATTTTATACTCCAAACAATATGAACAAATCAATATGCGATCTATTCCATATCAAATTGAATTCCAAAATACCTACATTTTCACATTCCTCACACATGACAGTGCTAGTCAATTCACCAACAAAGATCCTATCTATGAAGTTCATCTTCACACCCTCTCTTCCATATGCTGAAAAAACATTGCTTTTTTTAATGTGAAAAAACAAATCCAATGCCACTGTATAAGTACAACATAATAGTTTCTATGGTTTATTGTTAAAAAAACACAATGTATGAATTACGTACAAAACACATAATAACACTATTAATGTAATAAATCATTTACTGCTAATATGACACACTTCGTAATATTTACAGAAGTTATTCAGTGATACAATTCATTCAGCCTCTCCTTCTGCCCCTGCTGTATCAGAATAGTGCTGCATCTCTCAAGAGGAGGATTTAAACAAAAATTCTGATTTTCTTTTTAACAAAGAATGCAAGTAATCAGCCTTATTTATTTAATATTCTGTTGTTCCAAAGCAGGGACTATAGCAGCAGACATACCGATATGTTTTCTAAATGATAGTTTCTAAAACTGTCAAACTTGAAAGAATAACAAAAAGATATATTTATTTTGTTTTATGTTACATTTTCAAGAACAAGTTACAGATTTGGAAAAAGCTAATCTTTCAAACAAGCTTCAGTACGTTTGGGCTGTAAGACTAAAACTAATAAGCACGTGCAACAATGATTTATATAAATAAAAAGCTCAGATTTGGAAAATAATCTTGCCCTTATTGCAAAAATCATTATACTGCTTTTGTGTTCATATTCTTAAAATGCTCAGGATGTCAATAATTCAATCATTGAAACATTCCAGGTGCTCTCTTTGAGTGATACAATAGTTGCACAATACAAAAAGATCAGAAGATGCAAAAGAATATATTTCCAAAAGTAAAATTAAATTGTACATTCCGGAGTGATATTAGTAACAAACGGAAGCAAGCCAATATATACAAGAATTTCTATATTTTATGTGTGCACTAGATGGCACTAGAATAATAGATACTATAATTTTACTTAAGCCACGCACAGTGCTCTAGAACTCCAGTTTGTAACAGACAGTCAATATTGAAAAAAATTACATTTGAACAATTGTACATGCTTTTTTTTTTTTTAAGTGATTCATTAGAAGGTAGCATACCTTTGACTTTTCTTTTAGTTTCCTCATCTGCTGTTTTAGTGGTTGGATTATTGAATGCTTTTAAGATACCAGTTTGTATCCGCTATTAAAACAAATATATATTTTCAGGAGGTGATAAGCAGTTTAAGAAGATCTAAAAATGATTAGAATTTTTTCTCCATTATTTCTAGAAAGAAGCATAGTTTACTAAGATTTTAAAATTATATGATCATGCTTTTATATGACACAAACTAATATATAACTTTCGTAATTAACATTCAAAAACTTATCTCCCCATAAAAAGGGACCACTTTTAGGTTCATAAAGAATTTATCAAGGAACGGTGAGATTATGCTGTCAACATGATTTTCACTTCTGTTATTGCTTGGCAAGAAAACAGCAAAATGACAATGCAGAAACTGCTTCCTTCTACAATGACTGACAAGAATATAGAAAATGTTTAAAGTTTATAACCATTTGTTAGACTTCTGCCTTACTCACATCAACTTCATTCTTCTACTATTGTGTTTAGAAAGTACTAAACTTATATTCTTTTTGTACTAACTTATGTTATCATACCTCAATGGGTATACGAAAAACTCCTATTAACGCACACAAGGATTACCTATGTGTACTGAGGAGAAAACAATTCTAAAAATATATATTTTTGGACATTAAACACATTTGAACATTAAGGTGTAATTTGCGCATCAAAATGGTAAATGTCCCCACTTCTCAGTCAAAAAATAAATAAATAAATTTGTGGTAATGATGTCTCATACTGTAAGACTTCACTACAGATGCAAACTGTACCACAAACCTTTACCAGGAAACTATAAAGTATTTATAAACTAAATGATTGTCAAGTAATCAGCATTATCAATGTATTAATTCTCCCTTACTAAATGTACTTGCTCAGTAGTGCAAATTAGTAAGGCTCTACTGTATTACTGTATCTGCTAAAAGGGACACTGGAGTCACAATTAAGCTAATATACCACTCTAGAAATGAGTTCTGATGCTTCAACATTTCTGTACATATTAGCCCTTATATCTACTAACAAAATATTCCTCACATTTACAACAGCAAAGTATGCTCCACTCAGGCCATATGAAAAAAAGAATGCTATAATGAAGATATCCTTAGAGGTTCAATTTCCAGTTCATCCACTCACAGATTAGAGTCATACTTCTACCTTATGAATATATGACCTGGCTTGCGATTAATCTCCTGCCATCCCAAGCCCTGCTTTGTTCATCTTAAAGCCAACAATATACTAAAAGGACTAATCAATAGGTAATTCACCAAGTTGAACACCATAAATGGGTTTAGGGCCATAAGCAACCCCTTTTGTTGGGATTAGTGCGTTGAACCATTTATTTAGGTCAAAGAAAGACACAGTCCCTGAATGGTCAGGGTGCTACTAACAATGGCAGCAGACATTAATCAATTAGCAGCAGGGTTCAGCTACTTCAAACCCTGGTGTGAAACAATCTCCAGCACACAATGTTGGAAACAACAGACTGTGTAATTTTGATTGTAGTATTGACAGCCTTTCACTTTAAACGTCTATTTACATACATATCTACATACATGTACTTTTAGAAAGATATGGAGAAAAAATAGAATACCAAAGAATCTGATGTTGGTTTCAGACCACCAAAAACAGACAAAAATCTCAGGACAATTAAAAGAACCATTTTATAAGACACATACAGAGGGGAAGCAAGCAAAAAAGTAAATTTATGTAAAATTATGTAAATCCAGAAAAGGCTTTTATAATATATACTGTAAATACATGTTAATAACATAGTATATTAATATCAGAGGACCAAGTAGCTCTGCTTTCAAAATTAATCAGGGCAGGATGTATAAGAAATGGCAATTAGACTGTTCAGCCAAATAAAAGGTTTTCCACAGGTACACAATCAAGTGCTCAGCTGCAATTTTAGTAGAGCTGTTACCTAAACTTTACACTCAAAAGCAAGCACATTTAAAAGCAGCATGAAAGAGAAAGGTTAGTGGCTGTAATCATTTCTAAAGGATTCTGGTGGCAGACATATTGCTGTAGGCTTTCTTCAATCAAAAAACACATGGTAGTGACACTCCATAACAATAGCACGATTAACAGCTGTGGAGTTCCCATGACAGACAATGCTGCTACTGCTTGTATCTGACTGGCACAACTGTCCAATGCTCACAAGATTGAATAGATCCACAGATCTGACATTCTCAGTTTGTCACACCATCTATAGACCCGAAAAAGAGAGGAAAAAGAGCTTTTAGTCGTAATGCCCCTTGCTGCGCAGCCCGGAGGTGATAGAGTCACTGTTCATAGTAATGCACTATTATGGCAAAACGGGGGTTTAATTGCAGTAAAAGGTGGGACCAACCTTCACTTACCCAAAGACAAAGGTGACAGAGTTACTGCACAGACCAATTCATAAGAGAAAACATTTCTCAACATGTTATGTTGTTCTTTTATTGTACTTATAATAGCTACTACTTCTAGTAAAACTATTTAAAGGCCGAGTAACTATGCACATTGATACCACCATAAGGACAGCACATCCAATGATAACAATGACATTTACTCTCATATTTTTGTTAATCTGTTCCTCAGGAGGAAGAAAGCATCTGAACATTTGCTTTAAAAGGCTTTCCCTTGATTTTATTGCACATCAAGAGTGAGGGAAACATTTTCAATTATTTTATACCAGAAGAACAGTATAGTAACTTCCACCTCTGCTGCAACATTAAAAAAACCAAACAAAACCTTTAAGTGGCTCAGCTTCAACAAGGAGAGGGAAGGAGTGCCTTCCCAGTCTTGAGGTTATGGCACTCTTCTGAGGTGATATTGTGGGTTTGACCTCCATCAGGCTGAGAAAGGCCTAAAACATAGGTCTCACAACCTGAATAAGTGCTCTACTTACTAAGGTATTGTACACTTACTACCTTCCCTCCTTTGGTCACATTTTAAGAGTGAGCCAGTTGCCCGTCATGAAGGAATTAATTAGTTGATTATATGTGGGGGGTTTCAATCTGTAAGTCCCAGTCATAAGCAGGCATCTAACTTAGGCACTTAAATCCAGGGAAGAGGCAGGGTAGATATGCACTTTATAAATTAACTAAATAAGATGTATATTGAGAGAAAGCATAAGCTCTTGTGAAACTAAGTTCACTTCATCAGATACCTGCCTCTCCTTAGAGTTTCTTTTTGCTTGGCTTTGGCATCCTCCCTTGTTTGGCATGCTGAGCATTGCAAATTTCACTCTAGTGCTCAAAAGGTAAGGTGCTAAATAAACTAGTAACAGAACACATTAAGAAATACTTGCTTTTACAAACTACTCTGTACAGTGTTTCTGCCACTGGGCAAATGAAGGTTGGTCTCACCCTTTACAGTGCATTCTATGGAGTAAAAGGGGAAGGATTTAATTAAACCAGGTGTCATTACTTCTGTGATGACTACCAGTGTGCACTACTCTTATCCTGGGGTAAGTGGAAGCTCAACTGTGGTAACTTACCACAGTTTAACTTCCACTAACTGCAATCTAAGGGCATGCACACGTGCCGTTACTACAGAGCAGCTGATAAGATGGAATCCTTTTACTCCGTATGTCCGTACCCTGATTCTCTCTCTTTAAAGCATAGGGAACAGAGGCACCTGAAGTTGTTAATTCCTTTCCTGGAGCAGGAAACCTAACTTCTGTTGCAGGAACACTCATCATGTTCAAGTCCCTTTGTGATTCTGGTCCTTAATCGATAAAGACATGGATTAACGGATAGCCAGAAGTGTCAACTGTCAGAAAAATAGTCCCATCATGTCCAATACACAACAGAATACTGCAGCATACAACTCTAACAGGGGCTGCCTCAGTGCATCCATGGGCTGGCCTATACTACTGCAGCGGTGAAGCCCAAAAAGGACAGAGCTGAGCATGCCTTGTCTACCCATGCCTGCTGACATACTCCTAGAACTGGGAGTGTACCAATAAAGCAGCTTCAGCATCTACTTTCAGGACTGCCAGAAACCGTGGGATCAAAAGCAGACATTTGGAGCAGCTTCACTGGTGAAATTCCAGGTTTGGAGCAAATTAGTGAGCCCAAGTGATGCAGTGTGCTTATCCCCATCTAGTACTGAAGGTACAAAAAAGCCCCATACTCTAGAGAAGGGGGTTCAGGTCAGGCAGAGGCCCAGCCCCAAAAAACTGAAGTTCACCTTCAAAAGGTGAAGCTTTTGACACAAGAAATCCAATTTTAAGAAACTAACACTTAAAACAGAGATTTGATAGTTTCCACTTCTTGAACAGAATAGAAGAGAAACTATAACTCCCTTGAATAATTGATTACTAAGGATATTGGATTAGTGATCTATACATACTGTATTTATTCAATTTTAAAATGAAGGTTTTTTTGCCCCATTTAACATGGGGGAGGGGGGAAGCCCCTCATCTTGGACTCCAGCACAAGGTGGGAGCGGGGCAGACAGTTGCTGTGCTCCCCAACCTGTGCTGCTTCTCTCCCCTCACTGCAACCCCACTTGCCCCTTGCTCTAGTGTAGGCATGCTAGACCATGGAGCATGGCCCTAGCCTTGTCCCACAGCAGAGGTGCTAGCCCCATACTCTATGCCCCAGCCTGAATGTAGACAGATCTTACCAGCACAGAGCAACAGTAAGCACAAAGGAGGGGCAGAGGCTTCAGGGGAGAGGAAGATGGGGGGGAAGAAGGATGGGGACTTGAGCCTGTTGGCAGGGAGGGGCACAAGCAGTGTAGGGGGGAAGACACGTGGAAGGCGGGCAGGGCTGCAGGCACAAGGGAGAGGTAAGTGGGGGGGAAAGGTGGTAGGGGACAAGGTGCCAACCCCTCCAACTGCCTCCACACCAAATGTCCCCTACCACCTGCTACTTCCTGCCTACCTCTTAGTACTCCTACCACTGACTGCCCCCGCACTGTTTCCCCCACCACCTGTCCTCCACACCCTGCCGCCTGCCCCCTTACTACTCCCCTCCTTGTTGAGTGTCCCCCCACCACCTGCAGTATTGGTGGTAAGGTATCAATTTAAGACAACCCTTCAATAATTAGATACTATACACTGAGAAGTATAACAAATTTATACATTTTCTATGTATAGAATCTAATTACAGGTTTCCCTTGCTTTATGCGGGTTCTGTATGTGCGAATTTGTTCTTATATGTTGACCCTTTTTATACCAAAAATTCGTTATATGCAAGGTAAATTCAATCTTATGTGATCGATGTGGTGGAACCCTGTGGTCATCTGCTTTGTGCAGTGCATTGTGGGAGTGATGCGCACCAAAGTATCGTCTTCTGTTTGGATCTGTGCTCCTCACTTGTTGTCTGCGACACGTGTTTCTGTAGTTGCCATCCTCATTATGATAGTGCCTTGTGTTTGTGTGTACTGTCTGCTGTTGGTGAGTACCAAAATTGTCTTGTAAAAGTGGTAGAAATGGGTCTAAGGATCAGTACCAGTCAAGGTACTGTATCAGTATCAGTCAAGGTCTTGGAATGTATCCCTATTTGTTACATTGTAAAGTGGGTTCCCTTTATGCAAATTTGAGTTATGGGCTGTTTTCCAGGAACACATGTACAGCATAAAGAAAGGGAAACCTGTACAAGGGGAGTTGTCTTAAATTCAGGGCCATCAAGGATTCAGATAAATATGGTAATACAGATGTGATTTACCATTATATATAAGAAATGCAAATATTCCTTAGCTATAATGGTAAATCAGTGATAACATCTGGCCTCTCAGGCAGATGCACACCTTTGGGGAGGAAGTTATCTGAATACTATATACATGATCCCTGACCACTGAATAGAAAAATATTCTCTACTGAGAACTCCTCCTCTAGGAGGAAAAGCTGCTTGAGACAGACCTCTAGTGAGAGACTGATGCTACATTTTAGTCAGAAGTGTAGGATTAGATCTTACTCTAGTTTTTATGCTTATTTTCTAATATGTCTCTTTCAATATTCTTACCATTTATGTGATTTTCTTGCTTATGTAATAGATCTTTTTGCTATTTCTTATACCTTAGTAATTGTCTATGGTCAGTGTGATTTCAGAACAAATGATATCTACAAGCTAGTTACACCTAGGGGAGTTAGGATGTACAGTTTTATGCAAACCTAGAAGAGTACAAGTCATCATCTGGTAAGATGGCTTCTACTGGAGCTGCAAAGGCCTTGACTGAGACAGGTGGAACTAAGGTATACTAGGGTAAGAAGTTACTTCAGGGGCAAATCTTAAGTTGGTTCTCCACAGCTAAGCAGCAGAATGGTGAAGAGAGGTTTGGAGTTTCGACTCTCCCATAAAATACTGTTAACCAAAGTTACTATATAAAATTGTGACAACTTGCTTATAATCAGCAGTTTTGAAATACTTAAGTGAAAATGCATCAATTTAACTGTCTTTTCAGAAGCCAACTTTACATTTAGTGGTAGAAGCAAACCTCAGCAATGTATGTACCAATCAGACATAGAGAATATGAAGTAAATTAAAACGTGGATATTCAAGCTAAAATTAATCCAAGTTACTTCCCTGAAAATATATAAAGATTTTACCTTTGTTTCTTCTGTTCTCATTGCATCCAACAAGTAGTGGAGAAGCTCTTGGCTATCCTGCTGTTGGAAACCCTTAAACCGAGGGGCCCTATGAAAAAAGTAGAAGTTTAAAATGACTTTACTACTACTAAAAGGCAGCTGTATGCTACTGATGAGCTAGCTTAGGAATGTCAGTCACCAACTCAGAGCACACCCACATCTGATATTATATTATTTAATTTACTACACACCACTTTATTCCATTTCTGAAAAAAATATTAACATTAAATATATAACATTAAATTACTGAAAGTCAGGAGGATCCAAATGTATTTCTAAACCATATGAAGATCAGTAAAATGGTGGAAAAAAAAATCAAATGCTTTCAGGGACATTCTTTTGTGGATACCAGGACCACTAGATTTGGTCATCTACATGGTCATTTAAGTCTCCAGAGTGCCACTTACACACAGGATTCCTGGGTGTGCACATAGCTATTCACATTCATAAGGCTACATGAGCAAGAACACAGTTGTCAATCTGAGCATAAGTTGCATTTTTGGGACTTAAAAACCATGCAGAAGTGGATGACTAGGTGTCTGGAGAAGAACAGAATACCTACACTTTTGACCATGCTCATATATTCTTCTCGTAATTACGGTGCATTAATGAGCATGTAGACACACCCAAAGTACACAAATTATGAATACAGGGTAAGTAAAAAATAAGTAGCCTCAGTAGCACCAGACAATTCTTAATATCAAAATTGCCAGGACCTTCCCTCCATTAGGTATCAAAACTTTGAAATCAATGGAAATCTTTCCCAGTTTCAGCAGTAACTCTTGATATGTGGTAAACATTTGATGCGGTGTCAAACTAAATCAAAAAATCATTCAGCTAACAGAGGAGTGATATTACATGTCTGCTACTTCACCACCCATTTTAGGATTGTAAGCTTAAAAGGCATAAAACAGAAAATTGCAGCAGGCACACACAATAGCAAGTGCAATGTAAAACAATTTGTTTCTGATTTAAGTAAGCCCTTCTTACAAGTCTTAATTACATTCACTTCATCAAACTAAGACACATTATTATGTACAGAGCCTACATAATCGCTGACTGCCTTGCCTTTTGGATGGGACAATCAAAGTTTGCCAGTATCTTTCTTGAAGACCAGGGCCACAGAGAAATCAACACATGATCCAACAGCATATTCTTAAATTGCCCTATTCATTCTTTTCTCATGTTTAATTCTTTTAAATTACTTAAATTACTAATAACCTTATGGCATAACTAGAGGATAAATAGCAAACCAAAAACAGTTAGACTGTTTTGCAGACAAATTTTGTAGCTGTGTATTTTCTCTCTCCCACTGTATGCACATACCTAGTCAGGCAGCCATCATGCTGCTCAGACAACCAAGCATTCCCTTGGTGGTATGTACCTCTAGGTGCAAGCTGTATCCATGACCTGAGAGTTCAACAAAAGTATTCTTACCCCAATGAAAACTAACAGGCCAGCACTTCTTTAGTGTTAAAAAAAAACTAATAAGAAAATGGCACAGACTAAAATAAAGTAGTTATATAGAAGTGAAAATTAATTCCCAGATTTTACTGTAATCATCCTGCATGGGTTACTGCTATCTTGCCCTATATCCTAGAATCATTTTCTAAAACCCTGTTTGTCTGGTTGGTTTGGTCATTTCATCTATGGGAGAACCTTTTGCAATGCATACTATCACTTAAGACAAAATAAAAATTATTTTTAGGGTCCTAGGCTTGTTATTAAAAAATTCTTCTTCATCTGGTAGCCATTTATTAATGGATAATTTGATTAGGCTGTTCGAGCAAAAAAATCTGTATTTGTCCCAAAGAGTTTATAAGATGAGAACAATGTGAGAGGCAAGGATATCTTAGAGTGATATCTTTGACTGAACTATGATTTTGGGATAAAGTTAGATAATCTTTTGAATGCAAGGCATTCTCTCTCAAGCCTGATCACAAGGAGCCAAGCACAGGATAGTAAAAACCAGCAGGGGGAAGGGGTGAAAGAATTTCTCCTTCCAAGTCTGAGTACAGATGAGGGGCTCTGTTCCCCACCCCCAGGTCCCCAGAACAGCTGGGAGGAGACTGCATGGCAGGGGCCTCTGTTCTACCCCCTGCCCAACTGCCTGATGGCTGCAGGCAGGAGCCATGGCTCACAGCTGGGCTGTCCATCGCACCAGAAACTGGGGGCAGGGGAGCAGAGTCCCCACTGCACAGACCTGGCCCAGAGCCAGCGGGGGGACTGCACAGCAGGCGACTCTGTTCCCCTTGCTCCCACAACTGCCTGATAACTGCAGCCAGGAGCTGCGGCTCAAAGCTGGGCTGTCTGCCACACTGAGAACCGGGGGCGGAGTGGGGAGCAGAGCCCTCACTGCATGGACCCAGCCTGGCCTTCTTGGACCCAAGCCAGCAAGCTCCGTTCCCCCACCCCTTGCCCCCAGTTCCCAGTGTGGTTGACAGACCAGCTCCGAGCCACGGCTCCTGCCTGCAGCTGTCAGGCAGCTGGGTGGGGGGGTGTAGAATGGAGGCCCCCACCAGCTGTTCTGGCTGGATCTGGGGGGACCGGGGCTGGTGGGCCCTCTGCTTCCACCCCTCCCACTGACACATGGCAGGAGGGCATGGCTGTGGAGCAAAGCCATGCTGTCAGGCTGGCCAGGAGGGCCAGGCAGCATGGGCGGGAAAAAGCCCCCGCCACCTGGCTCCTCCAACTATGGTGGCTGGGGGGGCTGGGGCCTCCATTCCCTGCCTGCCCAGCCCAGCTCAGCTGATGGGCATGGGGAGTAGGATGCTGGGCTGAGGGGCAGAGGCTTTGCTGCCTCAGTTCTGTCTGCCTGGGGACGGGGCAGGCCTGGTACTCTGCTAGAGCAGACAAACACAGGCCATGGCTAGCTTGACTGCCCTGCAGGGAGGTGGGGGTAGTGGGGGAGCCACAAAAGCTCCTGCGATACTGGGGGACTGCAGCCTAACTTGAGTCAGGGGGGAGATGGGACAGAAGTTCAATATACCAGTCTAACCCAAACCAATTAAATCTAATATTATATCCATCCAAGTCTATTTTAGATAGGGTTCCACCATTTTTAGACCAGTCTATGTGCACTGAACTTTTGTTCTGTTACAGGTTTAGACTGGTTTTTGACCACCTAAACCAGAAAAAAGTGTTATGTCTGCACCTAGTTTTAGATTCTATGCAACCTTAAAAAGCCTACGAAAAACAAGAAACAAAACCCATAAGAAATGTATTCATGTATGCAGTGTTACACAGTGTAATAGATGAACCCAGAATGCCTTTAAATTCCTAAATATCTCAGAAAGGCCATACTGTTTGAAAGGGGAATAAGTTAATAAAAGAGACTTCTGTACACATCATCACCACACATATTTTCTATCTTGGTAAAATGAATGGCAGAGACTCTATGACTATAAAAAGACTTGATGTGGATTTTAAAAAATGGTTATTCAAACATTTTAAGATAAGGAAATGGTGAGGTAAGCCACCCAAACGACCTTAACTCCACTACGAAATAATACTGTGGGGAGAAAGGGGAAATCTAGGCTCCTAGGCCACATCAAAAAATTGATTCCTCTTTCAATGCTTGTATTGCTTAGATACAAGAACAGGGCTTGGGAAATATGTAGAGGTAAAAAAATATATAGTTAGAATGTCACATTTTCAAGGAAGTACATGTGAGCACACATAAAAGATGTGTGTATACACTGTGTGCATCTGTCTATACTTAACTCACAGTACTTTAGCAGCTCCTGAATATCTAAAAGATGAAATTTTTTATGCCTTGCATTTGAAAGCTTGTCTAATTCCATCCCGATGACATTGCTGGTCAAATAAAAGCTACCACCCTAAGAAATCCTTCCCTTTTACCTAACTTCTGGACCATCCCAGCTATGCTATTACTCTTACACTACCATTTTTATGCTCAACATTTAACTGATTTTAGACATACAATATCAAATATTTGCCTATCAGCACTACATCCAGATGCTTCCTATGTTAAACAGCACCTCAAAAATTGCAGTCTATTCCCAACAAACTTCTAGTCTCTAGGACTTAAAAATCTGTGAAGCAAAGAATCCACATGCTTTAGGAAACACACATCTGGTGCTGCCCTTGTCCTCTCACAGCATATCGTCCTTTGAGCTGTCCTCCTTCATGGTGTCTGGCATCAGCAGCAAAAAAGGCAAGCCAGCTTGCAAGTCAGCACAAGGACACACAAAGAACATTGGCAGTTGCTGGTTTCACAGTTATTATCCAGGACAAATGAAGACTTAAAGAGTCTATTGCAAATATTAAAAAAAAAAAAGAATAATATCTCCCTCATAAACCCAAAAGAGGCTAAATTTGCTCAAGCTGGATCAGCATTTTTCACTGTTTTTGTATTTCTAAGTTACACCAGATGACATATATAAAATAAACACTTCATCTAACAGTAGACACATCGTGGCCTAAATCATGGTTGCCATTTAAAACCCCACAAATCACTTTCATACCAACAATCCATCTGCAGGATCTATTTTAAGCATAAATTTATAATCCATATGAACAAAGACTTCAAGCAAAACTGAAATAATTTCTAAAGCAAAAATTGACCAAAACGTCTCTGTGACTATACTTATATTGAGTGATAAGTTTGCTATACGAATCCTTCTCAGATGAACTGTCATAGGACAACTTGGATCTACAGGATACTCGTCTCCAGATATCTTGAATCTTAAATAAGATTGTGTGTGTTTATTCACTCTTAATACAGTTTTATTTCACATTAAATATTACTTGATTATTAACACCAGCCCCTGTCAACATATTAAATGTCCCCCCTTTCCAGAGGCATAATAATGCAGCATTGCACTTCAACATGCCACATCCATTTTTTTTGTCAGCTCTTAAAAAGACTCACTGGCAAATAAACTGAAAATTACAACAACTACTATTCAATTGCATGTTATCAAGTGTATCAGGTGTGTGTGAATAATAAAAAGAATCCCACATGCAACAAATCAGTTCTTCTTCTCTTGGACATGTCACTGAATGAATGATCTAATATGGCCAATACAGTCCTTAATGGCAGGAAATATGTTAAGTATTGCTTCCAAAAGGTAAAATGTGCTTATTAATGTAAAAAATAAAAGACATGTGTACCCACTTTCCAGTTTACAAACACATTTCATAACTTGAAACACTATCATAAATTGTCTGTTGCAAGTGGAAATGTCTTTCCAAGCACTTTGCATCATTTGATTAATCAATCCTTAGCTTTATTTGTCTAGTTTCAGCTTATGCAGTGAACCAAGATATGCTAATAGTTGATAAGCAAATAATTGGGTGAAATTTAACTTAATAGATAGCAAACATTCTTTTCTGATGAAGCAACCAATCAAAATATGTGAACAGCTGATAAGTGATTAATTGGAATGAAAAGCATTAAAATGAAAACAAGACAGAAGACCTAGTTTAAATTAACAGCCTCCTATTTCAAGGCAAATCAACACTTCTAATTTTAAGAGCATATCAACCAGCTTGTCCAGCACACAGTAATTTCACTTGTCCAGGCAATGTCTTTAGGGGTTCTAGGCATCTAGATAATAAGATTTTCCTTAACCTTGCATCACAACTGCTCAATTTTGTGTTGGATACTTCATACCAAGAGCATGCAGAAGAATATATAACATTAACAACTATGTAACACAGTATACATGCAGATCAAATGCTAATTTGCAAATCCTTATCATTTGCACTTTTTACTTTTTATACTTTACTAAGGTCATCTATTTTTTAAATATGGCAGGAGCCATGTTATTTTGTTCGGACATTAACTGGAAGTTAATAAACTGGGAAATCAAAAAAGTTGGCATAATTTTTTCTTTGAAACTTTTTTCATCAAAAAATGAAAATGTAAGTTGACCAAAACATGCTCTGAATTCCTGTTATTTATTTTCCTGTTTCACTCAGAAAAAACTGAAATAAATCAATATGTTGAAATATTTTGTTGTGATATTTTCAAAATGAAGTAGCTTCACAATGTGCTTTCCAATAGTCTCTTGTGAGGGTCTGTTTTATAACCCCTTTAACTAGCCATTTTTGCCTTTGTAATAACAACAGAACACACTCTAGCTCTGCCCTCCTTTCTGCCCCCTCACCAAAGGGATAAAGGCCACGGACCCAACCTGCTTCTCAAATTTCCTTTCAACCAGTATCCCATATTTACTTGACTTGAAAGAAGAAGGCTGGCTCCAGTACAGAAGCTGTTCCTGCTCAGACACTGAGACCTCATGGTGGTCTGGGAAAATAAGGAAAATGGGCCAAGTTCTTAAAAAGAAGGTTAGACAAATTCATAGAAGACAGGTCCACTGATAACTATTAGAATACTAGACATGCCCTGCACATATAATCTCCCCTCTAAAGCATTTACTACTTGCCACTATCCAAGTGAATAGTAGGCTAGACAGACTATTGGTCTGACCCAGTACAATACTTCTTACATTCCTCTGCATGGACTCTGGATAACGAATGTCTCTGATTGTGGTGGGAGCTATTAAAAACCCTAAGGCCAGACTAACACTGGTGTATATCCCACAGGCTATTCTGCTGATAACATTAGGGCTTGTGAGCCAATCCATGTGGTATCTATCTTTCAGCAAATGTCCATGGTGCTGTATCAGTGGAGGCAACAGGGTGGGGGAAGGAGATGGTTATCTGGTATCTGCAGATCTTGATTGTCTCTGTGAACAAGAAGACTTTGTCGGTAGAGAGGATGGGATCTGTGTCAGGGGGAGCACTTACTGCCTGTGCTGCTTCAGACATGAACAAGTCTGGTGCTGGACAGCACGACAGCACTGACAGATAGGTAAAGTGAGATGGTGCCAGGAGTAGGCTGCATTGACACCACAAGTACAGGTTTCCCTCACTTTATGCAGGTTCTATATGTATGAATTTGCTCTCATGAGATGACCTTTTTTATACCAAAAATTCGTTATATGTGAGATAAATTCACTCTTATGCGATAGGTGTGGTGGAAGCCTGTAGTCAGCTGCCTTGTGCGGTGCATTGTGCGAGCGATGCACACCAAAAAATAATCTGTGTGGATCTGTGCTCCTCGCTCATTGTCTGTGACGTGTTTCTGTAGTTTTCATCCCCGTTATGGTAACATTCACCACCACCCTGTACTTAAGTGTACTGTCTGCTGTTGGTAAGTACCAAAATTGTCTTGTAAAAGTGGTAGAAATGGATCTGGGAGTCAGTACAGTCAAGGTCGTGGAACGTATCCCTATTTGTTACATTGTAAAATGGGTTCCCTTTATGCGAATTCGAGTTATGCGCTGTTTTCCAGGAATGCATGTAGCATAAAGCGAGGGAAACCTGTACAGTACTAGACTGTGAGCTGATAATGACCCCTATACTTTTTCAGGCTCAAGAGCTGCCAGCATCTTTGATGAGCATGCCAGACAGGAATACTGAACAACCTTTTTTTTTTCAAATGAGCTCAGGCAGGACTCCTCTCTTTATCTCTTATGCCCTGGATCCATGTGCATCAGTGGTAACATAGCTATCTTTAAATGACTGTGAGATTCTGTAGGCCAAGAAATCTTGGGGGCAGAAATCAGTACTGGGACTAGCACACCCGGGTCTTCAAGAGTTCTGGGTTCTGCCAAGTTGAGAAATCTCAGAAGTTTTATCACTCTCTGTGCGTGGATCTGGGAAGTGGGAATGGGAACAGTATGGCTACACTCTTGAGCTGTGGAACTCTATGGAGTCAGCTCTCTGAGTTTGGCAACAGGCCAGGATAGGTGTGGGGTGAAGAGACAGTGGCATCTACCTCCTGGGTCCTGGAGCTTCACTAAAGCAGTAGCTCTAGCCAGGAGCCACACTGAAGAGGCAGTGAGGCTAGAGAGCTCACTGTACACATGTGCACAGCCAAAGGTGGATACAACTGTATCCCCAGGTAAGATCCTGTTCCTCTTGTGAAGGCTTTTTGCAAGCTGAGAGGTACTCTGGTAACATGAGGATGATTTGCAGGAGGATTTCCTTTGTTTGCCTCTGACTGGAAATCTACCTGTAGATCTTGTCTGGGACTGTACAAGGGTGTTGAACCTAGCATTGTTCAAGAGGAAGGTCCCAAGTGCTGCAAGTGTGTGGTGCTTAATTGCGGCCCCTGACCCCAAGTTCAACGGAGGTTCTTTATTGCTAGCATTCTTATGACAGTTTTCAGTGCACACAGATGGCAAATACAGGACTATTCATCAACACAAAACAGAAGATAAAATAGAAGATAGGCAAAACCACGATCCTTTTGCATTCTGAGTACAACTCCCTCACTCAGAGACAGATTTACAAAGCAATTAAGAGAAAAATCATGAATAACTTCCCCATTAATAAACAAAATGTGAAGCTAAGTGTGCTTATTAAAAGTAACTGACTAAAATATTTTAAGAGAGAACTGCTGCAGTGGCTATCACACAAAACTGTTTCTTTTAGAGTTCAGTTTCACAACAGTTCTTGAAGCCTTTAACAGAGCTAGAGGAGGATCCTTTTAACACTGTTTTTAGACTTTCCTATAGTGAATTAAATCTTCATTACAGCTAAAAGGGATTAACTGAAAGAGGAGAGACATATAGAGAGGGGGAAAAAGAGAAAAGAGGAGAGAGATATGGAAAGAAAGAGGATGGGACTATAGTGGGCACTGTTTTAAAGGCAAAGTGTTAGGAAAATGCCTTTTACAAGGCTACAGTGCAAGGTTTGGCTGTTTCGCTGTGACTGACAGGTGCTGTCATTGTTAACACACTGCTTAATAGATGAGCAATTGGGTATCCATGCCTGTAACGTGTTATATAATACTACAATCAATCCTAAATTTCTAATGCTCTGTGGAAATATTCTTAGAATGAGGGAGTTTGGGTTTCATTTCTTTTTTGAGGGTGGAGAGGAAGAGGTAGAAGAATATAAGGAGAACAAACAATACAATGACACTTTTACAAAAAAGATTCCTAAATCTTATAAACCAAAATAAGGGATTAGAAGAATTGATTTCCATTGATACGTAGAAATCTGACAACTAAAAGATGTGCGTTCTCGTCTCCTTGAAAATATGCTTCAAGCAAGATCCTTGGCAAAAGTGGAGGACTTTAAGATGGTTGGTTGAATTGACCGCTCACAGATGTGCTGACATATGGAAGCCAGTGCCAATGCGCTACAACCTGTTGTACAGTGTCAGCAGTATAATAACAGAACAGGTTGAACTCCTGTTAATGGCCATAAGTAGTGAAGGACAACTGTGACAGCTATATGCATGTTTCTTAAGCCTATCATTTCACAACTGATCTTGATACATCAGCTAAAGAGATATTTCTAGTGATTATCTACCATTTTTTTGCAATGTAAATTAGGAATTAATTAAAATGTGCATTAGAAATATATGTTTGCTGTTAAACAGGTTTCTTTTTTATAAATAATCATCATTTTCAAAACCATCGTAAATTAAACTATCCTTTCTTTTTGAGAATTAAACTATGCTTTAAACATTGTTCAACCATATTACAAAGAGGGGCTATAGTATACTACTGTCTTTTAAAAACACTTGCACCTGTGCTTTCTACACATTAGAGGCAAATTCTCTGGATGAAAGGTAAATTTTGGAATGTATTATTCTGGAAAACCTTAGAAACAATGATGACCAATAAAGAAATATTTAAGAAATAGAACTTACTATTTTTTCTAGGATTACTAAAAATGGAGAAGAATCATCACTTATTTTTTTCAGTCTGGTTCTGTCTAAACTACTCAGTCGCAACAAGCAAGGCAAAATGTATACTTAACATCAGTTGTGGAGAGGATATTCTGCTTGTTGTCATTATACTTTCCTCCAAAATGCTCAGTTGCAGGACCAACAACAGTTACTGTCATTCAAGAATAGCTGGATTAAAAACTGACTTTCTTGTTGTCCCTGTCTTTTTATGAATGTGTGTGCTTGATCTAGCACCCAATTTTGATTTCAGTGAAAAATAGTGAAAGAACAATATGCAACAACTTTAAGATTAAAATTCATTTATTCCTGGTCATTTATGGGTAGGTCCAGCAATATGTATGTTTATAATTTTCAAAGCACAATTATAGTAAATTGCTCTGTGTAAAGATAAACCTCAGTCAAACTGGCGAAGCAATCACTGTGCTTCATTTAGCTCTAAGAAACAGTTAAGCAACTTTATTAAATAGCTGTAACCTCCACCTCAGTCACAGGCACATCTCTCTGTCCTGAATACAGTATACATGGGTAGACAGGTTTCTGTTAGCTACTGTTTTAGAAGATGTTGTGGTATGGGTATGTTTACACTGCAAACTATGGGACAGCAGGGAAAAACCCAAGCGTTAGGAAACTGAAAGCAGCTTAGCCATGTCAGCCCAGAGCTCTGTGTGGGTTGCCAAAGAAATAAAATACCTCATTTTCTCATTCATTTCTTCTGGAAGAACCTGCAAGACCCTGGACAAACTGCATTTTTGTCTAGTCAGTCAGGTGAAAAGAGCAAAAAAATCAATTTCAATCTTGCAAATTAAAATACCTTGTTTATAAAGATGACAAATAGTCACAAAGTATATATATTAATCCTTTTCTACATAAATGCTTTTTATTACTACAAAAGCCTGATGCATCTATCACCAGAAAAATATAAAGAGAAAAAATAACTAGATTTATAAATACATGTGTTTTTTTTCCCAAATAAAACATACTTTTACAATGTTGGCTGAATACTCATATTTGGCCAGCTTCAAGAAGATACAGATTTTACCTTAGAGTTTTCCAAAGTCCTTATTTAAAGTGCTTTCCAGGTTAGTTAAATAGGCATAGCAGGAGTCCCTCTGGAGGTCGGTTCTCCTCCTACATTTAGTGCATTTACTCAGTTGGGCAGCAATGCTTTTATCCTCTACTAAAGTAATGAGGTAGTTTGAGTACTGCTAGAATATTTTTCTTTTTTTCATCCTGAGCTTAAATGGGCCACCCAATATATATGATGTATTTGGTTTCATTTGCAAAACTGTTATTTAGCAGTGAGCTACTACTTTTAAATCCCTATGTTCTTCTCCCCCAGCATAAAACATTAATAATCTTTCATTAGATATCAAACTCATCTGATTTATGAATGGAAATAATGCAATGTCAAAGTAAACTGAAGTACCAAGTTAATCAATGCTTGGATAATCACTTGCTGGTTTTTAACAAATAAGTAGTTGATCATCATCTCTGCACAGCAATTTGTGATTGAAGACTGAAGCATTTTCAGAGCTGCAGGTGGGCACCCCATTTATCTGAAAGTTTTAGATATCTGGTCCCTACATTTTCAAAAATAGCTATACTAGCTCCAATTGATGCACCTTACAGGAATCAGATTTTTCAGAAGGTGGGAATTCAGCATTTTCTGAAAAGCAGCAACTCCCAGGTATAATAAATGAATCCCCCCCCCCCCCCCACAAAACTGGCCCAAAAATCACTAGTCCCATTTAACTTTTAGACAAATGGAGCTAACCACTCAAAGCAAGAACAAGTTCCAAGATCTAAACACGCATCTCTTATCTCTTATAAGCAAGGTGGCATGGCTTACTGGAACTGAGCAAGCATGCTCACTGTGAAATCTAATTTAGAAGAAAATACTAGGTGTCTTTTGGGTCACACAACATGGGAAGATCACAGCTGCTATTCTCCTTGATAAACTGAATGGTTCTGGGAAACAGGTGGTCACTGCACAAGCTCAAAAAGGGGTGGGGAAGGCACTGCATCTGGAAACTGTCAATATGTATGAAGGGGAGACAGCTTGCAGAAGCAAACTTGCTGCATTCTGCAACCTCTATGCTAGCAGATCAGTCCATATCTTCGACTTTTAGTAAGCCTTTAAAATATGAATTAATCTTCCACAACTGACCACAGAAGAACAGGATTTTTATATGAGATCAGTCAGTCTTTATAACTATTAATTAAAATATGTCTGTGACTATAAGGCACAGAGGAGAAAGAGGGAGGAAAAAATGAAAAAAGAATGCCTGTAGGTGTACCTGTCCACTAGGGGTATGTGAAATAAGCCGTATTCGATTCAGATTCGGCCCAAATCAGGGACAGTGATTTGATTCGTTGATTCGGATCACTGTCCCCAATTAGATTCGGCCAAATCCAAATCTGGAGATTCGATGCTGATTAGGAGAATCAGATTCAGCCATAGACACAGCTTTAAATGTTTTTTCTACATACCTCGAGGTACCAGGTGCAGCTCGTGAACGCTGAGATGCTGGGGCGGGTGGAGCATCCCACAGGAGTGCGGGTGTCCCCCCCCAGACCCAGAAGGCACCAGTCACCAAGCAGGAGGAGTGCAGGGGTGCCCCGCTATGCGCTCCTCGGCAGAGCTGGAAGTGGACTGGAAGTGCTTCTGATCCACTTCTGGGTCTGCTGCCGAGCGTGCTGGGACGCTCCTGTGGGACACTCCCCCACGCTCCTGTGGGACGCTCCATCCACCCCACCATCTCAGCATTCACAAGCCACCTAATAACTCGAGGTATCTAGAAAAAACATTTAAAGTTGTGTCTATATCTGAATCACCAAATCTTTCTGAATCTCTCCGAATCGATTCGGAGGGTTCCGATTCAATTCACAAAGATTAAAGGGTCTCTTGATTCGATTCAGATTTGGAGACTTGGCCACTGACTTGGGCTGAATCTCTGCTGAATCGAATCAGGGACTGAAGCTTCGCACAGCTCTACTGTCCACCTACAACTAGAAAAAGAAAAAAAACCCCTATGAAGTTCATACAACAAGTCACTGGAAAAGATGTGATAGCCTCCAATGCTCTGGCTGAATGGATACAGAAGAGCCAAGTCCTACTCCTAGCTCTGTTATTGGCCAGCTTGGGTAACCTCTGCTGAATCATTTAATCTCTCTGTGCCTTAGCTTTTCCACCTGTAAAACAGGGATGACAATACCAATTTCCTTTATAAAACACTTGAAAGTCTACTGATAAAAAAACCCATTAAAGCATCCATAAAGGAAACTGCTCTACTGGATCAGGTCAATGGTCCTTTTAGCTGGCACCACACACTTCAGAGGAAAGTACATGGATCCTTTTGCAGCCAATTATGAAATAATCTGTCCACAGAAGTTTTTCTTAATTCATCAATTAGTAGTTGATTTATGTCATTAAGCATGAAGCTTTACATCCTTTCTAATAATGCTCCTTGTTATGTAACTGGGAATAACTACATATTTTTAATCTGTATACTTTTGCCTGAAGGATAATTTATAAGAAGTTCCAAACAATTACTTGGCAAGTTAAAAAAGTGTTTCCTCAGTCTCTCCCTAACTTTTCCAGTTTCATAAATATCCCTGTTTCTCTTTTATTACCAGAAAGGTTAAATGAATATGACTAATTTGCCTTGTCTGTGTTATTGTTTATTTTGTGTTTTTTCATCATCCCACCTTTGGTCGCCTCTTTAATTGAAATAGCTTCAATTTTATTATTTCTTCTGCTGTGAAAGCATGCTTGTGCCTGTAACCATTTCTGTTGCCTGTCTCTGGATGTTCTTTTGTATTTTTGCCCATCTTCCTTCCAAAAGCTTGATCAGAGCTTAAATGAGTATTCCAGGTGAAGGCATACAATTGAACTACATGATTACAACATCATATTTTTAGTTGTTGTTTCCAAATATAATTATTTGGCTTTATTTATCTCCACTACATAATTATTATTATTAAGCTATCCAAACCGTCATACATTTTTTTTCTCCAGAATGGAGAAAGTAAATTTACAACTGAGGAAAAGGTGCAACTAGTTTAGTTTATTCCTGCTAACATATCATAAGCTTGCCAAGAAGAATTATAATTTTCCTTCATCTTGCCCATTCACCTAGCTTTGTTAAGCTTCTCTTCAGATTAGTAAACACTGAAGAATTTAGTTTAAACTGATGTGTACTATTGGTATATTTTTGCATGGAAGTTATTCACTATATCATCATACATGAACACAAGAAGAATATTCAGATGGGTCCCCTCTTCCCTGTTGTGGAGTTCCAGGACATAGACCAGTAAATCTCAACCAGGCACAAGCATACAAGTTTCATATCTTATAATAATTCTTTATAGCTAGCCAAGAAAGAAGCAACCAATTCTATGCTCTCATGTTGGGCAGTACACAAAAGGACTCTTTAAAAAAAAGTAGGAAGATATACAGATGGAGAAGCAGAAAATTTTCTGAAATAAAAAAGTCGTCCTTGTGGAAAATAATCCTTTTCTCTATAAAAGACTCCTAATTAATTGATTAATCAGAATGAAGAGAAAAGGGTAATTCTTCTCCCTATGAACCACTTTTACCATTACCTCTCTCACCAGTCATGATGATGAATGAATAATAATCCAAGCATTCTATAAGGTTTCTCTCTAAAATGATAATTAGTCATGTGGGTCTTACCACAGTTACCCCACCCCTAGCAAATACATCCCTCCCTTTTTAGATTATGCTTGGAAAGAGCGCTCCCTTCCTCACTAGAAAAATCTTGTATTAACACCATCCATGACACCAGTAACAAAATCCTTGTTCAACAGTGTCAATGCAGGAAAACAATCCAAATACTAATCCATTTTCCAGGAAAGTACCAAGCAGTTTTTCCTATAATTAAAGACACTCATTTGTTCTGAGCACTCAAGTATTACGACATTAACTTGCTGCACAGATCTAAACAAAGTAACTGCACTTCTTCCACTGAAAAAATTACTCAGCCATAATAAATATGGGAAATATTTATGTCCACTTAATACATAAATGTTGTGTCAATCACTAAGTCTCCAGATAAGTCAGAAGTCTGCAGTCCTAATATTCAGAGTAGTGGAAAACAAACAGAAGGGCCCTGTAGCTATGTACACAATCTGTCCTAGCAAAACTTCTGACAGCTGCAACACTAACAAAATTAACAGTGGATGAATTAGTACCAGACGCTAAACAGTTGCCATAGAAAGGAAAGAAATGGACAATTCTTTTTTTTTCCTTTTCAACCTATCTACCCCATCACTCCACTTCCCCCAAAATTAATAGTAAAATTAACATATTTTTTTATTATTTGATTAGAAATGCATCTCAAATGCCCACTTATATACTTAATACATACAAACTGCTCCATTTCACACATGGCCCATTTAGAACCTTATAAGGTACAGTTTACAATTTGAAGGGTCATGTTCCTAATTTTTTTTAATCAAACATTTTACACTTCTCCTTTAGATTCTTCTCACACCTTTGCTTCCCAGATTTCACTTAGTTTGATTTTTGGAGTCACAGCTTCTCTTCAATAATGGAAAAGGGACACCACCTCTTTGGTTCATCTCTCTGTTATCTTTACCTGTGCCTTCCTGGCCACCTTCCCTTTCCCTGCTTTTCCTCTTTCACCCTTGGCATTTCAAAAAAACTTTCTTTCACAAGCACTTCTAGCCTTAGATAGTACCAAGAGTTATAAAATATAATGATTATATATTGAAATATAACAAATTTAACAGTTTCAAACAATACGAGTTAGGTTGCCTACTTCTGTACAAGACCATGCATATTTATATTTGGGCACAATACCAAATGTCTAGGTGCCTGAGGTGCTACTTTGAAAAAAAAGGTCTTTGAAAAAATTATCAAGGCTCACATATGTGAGAGCCCGGCAGGACAAATTATGCTGAGGGGAAACCAGCACAGGTTCGTGGCAGGCAGATCGTGCCTGACCAATCTAGTCTCTTTTTATGACCAGGTTACGAAATGCCTGGACACAGGAGGAGGGGTGGATGTCGTATACTTAGACTTCAGGAAGGCCTTCGATACGGTATCCCATTCCATACTGGTGAACAAGTTAAGAGGCTGTGACTTGGATGACTACACAGTCCGGTGGGTGGCGAATTGGCTGGAGGGCCGCACCCAGAGAGTCGTGGTGGATGGGTCGGCTTCGACCTGGAAGGGTGTGGGCAGTGGGGTCCCGCAGGGCTCGGTCCTTGGACCGATACTCTTCAATGTCTTTATCAGCGACTTGGACGAGGGAGTGAAATGTACTCTGTCCAAGTTTGCAGATGACACAAAGCTATGGGGAGAAGTGGACACGCCGGAGGGCAGGGAACAGCTGCAAGCAGACCTGGACAGGTTGGACAAGTGGGCAGAAAACAACAAAATGCAGTTCAACAAGGAGAAATGCAAAGTACTGCACCTAGGGAGGAAAAATGTCCAGCACACCTACAGCCTAGGAAATGACCTGCTAGGT
>NW_005841954.1:1634614-1642786 GCF_000455745.1 Alligator sinensis
GAGTGGCCAAGGTCTGGAACGGGCTCCCAAGGGAGGTGGTGCTCTCCCCTACCCTGGGGGTCTTCAAGAGGAGGTTAGATAGGTATCTAGCTGGGGTCATCTAAACCCAGCACTTTCCTGCCTATTCAGGGGGTCGGACTCGATGATCTATTGAGGTCCCTTCCGACCCTAACATCTATGAATCTACATAAACATGAAAAAGCACATCTGAGTATTCAGGAGGGTTGCCTACATCAGATGTAATTTACAGTTGTGCATATCATATTTTGTGCCGATAATGTAACTTGTGATCCTTTAGATAAGAATGTATTGCTCATTTTCCTAGGGGGAGCAGGGGTGGGAAAGGATCATGGTAATACAATTTTTTTCAGACCTATACAATCATATATACCAATGTGGACATCCAGGAAAAGAATCAAGTTTGAATGGATCAGCTTTATATTACACATGACAGCAATATGTTTACTGGCACACAGCAACTGGACTTCTAATACTCCTTACAGGCAGGTGGATGCAAACATATGAAGAATGACAAGTTCATCATGAGCTTCAGAGCACTTCAGCTTTTCACTCATTTAGATTTATGTAACTGTCACACCAAAATGGTTTGTGAAATATTAAACTGACTATAATATTAAATATATTAACATTTATAGGGTCAAAATCCAGGGATGTCTCATTCATAATTCCCCACCTTTACAAACATCCTAGAAACTGTATGCAGTTTTTTTCAAATGCCATTTAGTTGCAGTAAAGTGGGTCTTCACCCTATTCTTTTCTGAGTAACATAGGAATAGAATGGACCTCCTGAATCATGGAGTCTGATCCCTTACTACTACCAGCAGGTACATCATACAGCCCGTTTCATAAACTCATATTGAAGAAAGATCTGTTAGCAGGCCAATAAATTATGGTCTGAGACACTGATCCATAGGATGGTATGGTAAACTAAGAACTACAATTAAATATCATTTTTTGCATTCAAAGATTTCAAATTCCTACACATCCCCATTAAAAAAGAAGTAATATATAAAAAAACCCAAAAAACCTAACTGGTAAAATTCTGCACATCTACGTGGCCATTTCTCCCTTCTCTTGTCAATACGGATGTTAACTCTTTTCCCCAATTCCTGAGAGAAGAATGCACTGGATTCCCTGGGTCATACAGTTTTTCCTTTTATGGTTATTTTTCAAAGGAAGAAGACTTTGACTTTATTTCAGTCTATTTTAAATTATTTCAGGTAGCAGTGCCAACAATTTTAGAATATATCTTTATAGCAAAATCAAATTTCAACAAAACTTTAAATACATCACTGTTCTAACAAGCTGGCTAGTATTTCAGAGTACCTGCCAGTTGACACTAGCTTCAAAATAATGATCCAAACAAAGAAACCTGGCATCTTTATTCCAGTTTACATCCAGGCATTCTCTAATGAGGCAAGCTGAGCTCAAATGGATTCTTTGGCTAGTAATTATATTTGGCAAATCACTACTGCTGTCTTTCCAGTGCTTTAAAGCATACTGAAACAACAAGAAAACCACCACTTGACTAAGTGGCATATCTTCAGACACTAAGAACAAATGCAGAGACTTAACAAAAAGCCCATGTTCTTCTCTTTATTAATTTTTGCTAAATGGCTTAGGGAACACATTTTCAGTAGATCAATAATTTAAAAACACAGAATTTTAACAATTTCAGAAATATGAAGTCTCATCTCTCTCTCTCTCTCTCTGAACTCCTTAGTAAAATTTTTCAAAGGGTGTTTGATGATGTGTCACAAAATTGTCAAACTCGACTACCAAATTGCAGCTCCCCCTCTACCAAGCTGAGAGAAGAGAATGATTATTCCTTGTTGTCATTGACCCTAAAATAAGAGACAGCAACCCCTGCCTTTAACTTTTGTGTTGAAGAAAAGGTTAAGCACAAACAGCAACCTTGATAAAGATCTTCTGAGAGTGAAGGATTTTTATGGTGTTATCTTTTATTGGACAAACTGTTCATCCAATAAAAGATATCATCCTAAAAAGATCCTTGTCTCTCACATACTTCCTGGACCATCATGGCTTCAACATCAGTTTAACACTACTGTAACAAAGGTCTTCCAAGAAACTTCAAGGCTAGGGACACACAAACCGGTTTAAGTACTCAGAAACTGGTTTAAACCTGTAGCAGAACAGAAGCTCAGTGCACATAAACCAGTTTCAAAATGGCTGAAACTGGTTTAAGATAAACCTGGTTGAATGTAGTATCAGACTCAACTGATTTGGGTCAAACCGGTTTATAAAACTTCTGTCCCAGGTCCCTTGCTGGTTCAAGTTAAATCACAGGCCCTCAGCATCCCATCATGTTTTCTAGCCCTGGGCTGGGCTGGGCTGTCTGTTCCAGCAGAGAAAGGTTTTTTGTTTTTTGCTGTTTTGGAGGGGGGTCTAAACTTACTTTCTCCAGAGTACAGAGCTGCCCCGCTGCTAAACTTACTGAAACTGTAGCTGTGGTTGTGGCCTACAAATCCCCGAGGCACCTGGAAGCAGGAAGAGGAAGTGATGAGTAACCCTGGAGAGTCCTGTTGCTGTGATTCTGGATTGCAAATCCCAGAGACCTCGGGGGCAGCAGGAAGAGGAAGCAAACACACAGTCCATGCTGGATACCTGCCAAAGAGGCTTGCTCTAGTGCCCCAGGGCTTCTGGCCTAAGCCACTGCAGGCATATGGCTGCATTTCCTGATTCAAAAGTAAATGTGTGTCCTACTTGTTTCTCAGTTTAATCTCTGAAATTTAAACTAACCTGCAAAGACTGAATTGATTCAACCTCAGACTTCTGACTGTCTGTACTTAGCTCAAGTGAAAGAAAGTGAGGGTAGATAAACATTCCATCTCAAAAGGTTAAAAATAAACAGGAGAAGAACCTTCACCAAAAGAAACCCTGAGGAATTGTTCCTAAGAAATAAAGAAATAAAGGGGACAAAAAATGTTTTAAAAATATACTGATATAACAAAAGAAAAAATGGGGGAGGGCAGGTTATGGTTTATTGAAATCAAATTAATAATATTAATTCATGAAAGTTATTAAAAATATGTTAATTCTAAATACTGAACAAACAAGTGATATTTCCAGGCCAGAACAACACGATTCTAGGTTTTCATTATAGCAAGTAAAACAAAATTAAGATTTAATTAGAATTTGAATTATAATTCCAATTTATAAGGCCTTCAATATTCCTCAAATCACAACATTTAAAAAGTCAATTTAAATTAATAGTTACAGGAAGTAAAATAAAACAAACAAAAAACCCCTAAAGCATACTTATTTGGAGCCAGTCTCATCTTTTACCTTATAGATGAGTTTGTTTGGAATACATCTTCTTACGTGAGTTAGCATGGGCAGGTGATGTTTCGGTAAAAACAAGTCACCCTGCAACTATCTCAAAAGATTCCTCTAGGCCAGAGGAGGGCAATTATTTCAGCTGGAGGGCCATTTAATAAGTTTTGGTGAGCTATGAAGGACTGCACACAGAAAATCTTTCAGAAGATATCATTTAAACAAATTATAGATAAAAAACAAATCATATACAAAAAAATTAAACATCTACTATAACATATTTCAATTTTATTTTTAAAATATTTTTTGTCCTGATTTATGTTTTGTTGAGTAGTGTATATAGAGGTGACTGCATAATAGCTCAAAATAAAGTGTTACTTTTGTATGGGGGAGGGGGTGCTTCCTGTGCATTAGGTCCAGGGAGCCAGTCAAGGTTGGGGGTAGGGTAGGTGGTAGGGGGCACGTGCAGCAGAGCTTGACTGGGCATGTAAAGCAGAGCTGTAGTTGGGGGGCTTCTGCCCCAGCATGCAGAGTTCCAGCTTCAGGCCACCTTCCACCCATTTGGCTGCCTGCAGGTGGCTGCTCATCATGTCGGGCACAGTGGGTAGAAGGCAGACAGAAACTGGAACCCCATGCGCTGGGGCAGGAACCACCCAGCAGCTCTTCTCCCCCACTCCACCCGTGACCTGAAGCAGCTCAGCAGACGCAGAGAGGAAGAGCTGCTGGAGGTGGAAGGGAGCCAAGCACCACCTGGGTGGCTACAGCCGCACTGGGAGCAGCCCCGCAGGGAAGCTGTGTGCGCTGGCTGGGACCAGGGCCAGGGCTGTGGAGTGCAGGCAGGAGTGCAGAGTGGGCTGCCCCATGTGGGAGTGGATTGGGCTCAGCCCCATGCAGAGTGCTGTGGGCCAGATGCAATCAATTGGAGGGCACCTGCCCACACGGGCTGGATGCAATCTCTTCGTGCACCGGATCCAGCCTGTGGGCCATATTTTACCCACCCCTGTTCTAGTCAGAGGCCAAAGGAAGAAGATGAGCTCCATCCAACGGTGCTGAAAGGATTAGCCAGTGTCATAGCAGAGCCACTGGTATGACTGTTTGAGAACTTGTGGTGCTCAGGTGAAGTCCCAGAGACTGGAAAAGAATCAATGTGGTCCCTATTTTCAAGAAGGGGAGGAAGGAGGATCCAGGTAACTATAGACTGGCCAGTCTCACCTCTATCCTTGGGAAAACCCTTGAAAAAATTATCCAGGGTCACATTTGTAGGAGTCTAGCAGGTAATATAATGTTGAAGGGCAACAAGCACGGGTTCAAAGCAGGTAGATCCTGCCTGACTAATCTTGTTTCTTTCTATGACCAGGTCACTAAATGCTTAGATGCAGGAGTTGAGGTAGATGTCATCTACTTGGACTTTAAGAAGGCCTTCGACATGGTATCCCATCCTATTCTTATAAACAAATTGAATGGCTGTGCCATCGATGATTACACAGTCATGTGGGTGGCAAATTGGCTTAAGGGTCATACCCAGAGAGTGGTGGTTGACGGGTCGGTATCAACCTCAAAACATGTGGGCCGTGGGGTCCTCCAAGGCTTGGTCCTTGAGCTGGTGTTATTCAATGTCTTCATCAGTGACCTGGAAGAGGGTGTGGAAAGCACTCTGTCCAGATTCACAGATGATATCAAACTATGGGGCATGGCAAACACCCTGATGGGAAGAAACCAAATCCAGGTGGACCTGGACAGATTAGAGAAGTGGGCAGAGAACAACAGGATGCAATTCAACAAGGACAAGTGCAAGGTGCTGCACCTAGGGAGAGGGAATCAACAGCACAACTATAGGCTGGGGGATGACCTTCTCAGCAGCACAGCGGCAGAAAGAGATCTTGGAGTTGTTGTTGACTCCAAGATGAATATGAGACATCAGTGTGACAGAGTAATTAGCAGAGCTAACTGCACTTTGTCTTGCATTAATAGGTGCATCACAAACAGGTCCAGGGAGGTGATGCTCCCCCTCTATGCGGCACTGGTCAGGCCGCAGCTTGATTACTGCATCCAATTCTGGGTGCTATAATTCCAGAAGGATGTGGACAACCTTGAGAAAGTCCAGAGGAGGGCCACTCATATGGTTAGAGGCTTGCAGGGAAGGTCTTATGAGGAAAGGCTGAGGGACCTGGACCCTTTCAGCCTCCGCAAGAGAAGGCTGAAGGGGGATCTTGTGGCAGTATACAAATTCACCGGGGGCGGGGCAACAGGGAACAGGAGATGCTCTGTTTACCAGAGCACCCCTTGGAATAACCAGAAACAATGGCAACAAGCTAACAGACAGTAGATTTAGGTTGGACATCAGATAGAACTTCTTCACAGTTAGGGTTGCCAGAATCTGGAATGGGCTTCCAAGGGAGCTGGTGCTCTCCTCTACCTTGCAAGTCTTCAAGAGGAGACTGGACAAGTACCTGGCTGGGGTCATTTGACCCCAGCACTTTTTCCTGCCACTGGCAGAGGGTCAGATTCGATGATCCTTTGAGTTCCCTTCTGATTCCAGAACCTATGAAATCTTCATCCAGAAACAGGAGAGACAGAGTCTTATTTTCATCCCTTTTACAGCACTTTACAAACAAATTTGGTCCCATTCAGATTTTTCTCCTTCACTGCTATAAAATTTCTCAAACTTTATATAAGTAGTTAAACGTCTCTAATTTATATAGTGTTTCAGTTTCTGTCTATCATGGCTAATTTATTGCAACAAAGCCATCCAAAACTTCTGCTCTTTAGACTTTTTTCATCCCTTTCAGCAGTCACTGGATTCAAATCACTGTTTATACAGAACAGATGACCATGGAAAAAAATATTTCTACTTAATTACCAAGAGCAAAAATAATAGTTTCCCTGGATGCAAACAGACCAAACAGTTACACCACTTCAAAGGTGGAGTGGATTCCAATGATGCAGCTGAATCTAGTTTAATTATTTTATTTATCTGTTCCTAACAAACCTACAGCAAATGGAAATTAAGCCAGGCCAGTTTACACCTTCATCAGAAATGGTTAAATTACCACTGTTCAGCTTCATTTGCTACGGGATATGAACATATAAATGACACAGTTCTACTAGGTCACCTGGTACATGCTCCTGAGTAGTAATTTTTGTCCCCACATCCTTGTCTCTGAAGAAGACTGATTTTCTGAATGAGAAACAGACCAATGGCTACAATAACTTTTATAAACAGTTATCAGGTTACTAAAGCTGCACTACAACTCTTGATGGTCGGATTGGTAAATTCATTCAACCCCAGCTTTAAATGGCTGCCTAAAATATAAGAAATAAAAGAAGGGACTTGACTATTATTATATTAACAGCTTCACAAAAAGAAAGATACTAAGTCTAAAAATAAGCTGTGTTTTGATGAGTCTAAAATACAAGTACTATGATTTTGCTGCCATAATCTGAGTCTTTCAAAGCAAAGCATTGCCTTTAAATCCTAAGATTATAAGCAAATTCTGTATTTGCAACCAAGATGTTTTCTGTTCTAAATATAAAGCATGTCTTTCTAGATGAGGAAATATAATTCATTTATATTAAATAAATGCAATTTTGCTCTCTCTCTCTTTTTTTCAGCCTAGTCCAAGAAAACAGAGAGCTGTTCTTATCAAAATAACAACTTTTAACGTTTACCTGGCATTAAGTGGAGAAAAATCAAGTTCTGATTGGAAATTTTTTAATCCCTAGCTATAGATCAGGGGTAGGCAATGTTTTTTGGCTGGAGTGCCGAAAAACCCACAATGTCAACCTTGGAAGGTGCCAGAGTGCTGGCATGCCAGAAAAACAGGTTTGTGGTAGCTGCTGATAGCCACGGATCCTGGTCTGCTTGCAGCAGGGCTTCCATCCTCCCAGTCGGCTGCTGGGAGCAGCCCAGGGTCCATGGCAGCTACCACGAACCTGGGCCAGCTGGAGCTGGGAGGCTGCAAAGAACTGCTGCCTCCCCATCCTGGCCCTGGCTGTCTCCCAGCCCTGGGCTCTGGGAAGACAGCAGGTGCCAACACTGCGCCCGTTGTGGCCGGGGCTATGGGCAGCGTGGGGCTGGGGCCGGGGCCCACCAGCAGCAAGGGGCTGGGGCTATGGGGCCAGGGCCACCCAGCAGCATGGGGCTGGGGCCAGGGCCCACAGGCAACAGGGGACTGGGGCTGGAGCCCGGCCATGGGCAGCATGGGGCTGTGGCTGGAGCTGGGGCCATGGGCTGCTGGCAGCACTGGGCTGGGCCCTGCAGCAACATGGGGCTGGGGATGCAGCCGGGCTGTCGCTAGCGCCAGGATGGGGCTGGCAGCAGCACTGGGCTGAGGCCGGGGCCGTGCAGGGCTGGGGCCCATGGTGGTGATGTTGCCAGCTGGCACTGGGCCTGCGCAGGGCCAGGACCCACCAGCAGCACATGGCCATGGCCTTCAGCAGCGCTGGGATGGGGCTGGGTCCCGCACAGGTTCACGGGCCCTGGCTCCAGCCCCATCCCGACACAGCCAATGGCCCCAACCTGGCAGTGGCACTGTGGTGGGGCCCGTGGTGGTGGTGAGAGCTGGGGCCAGGCCTGCTGGCAGCTGGCACCACTGCCGCAGCTGGGGTCTGGGCCCAGCCCAGCCCCAGCTCGCTGCCAGGGGTGTCTGCAGCGCCAGGGCCTGCGCAGGCCCCGACCCCATCCTGACACTGTTGATGGCCCGGGCCCTGCAGCAGCACTAGGCTGGGGCTGGAGGCAAGGGCTGAGGCCGGGCCCGCTGGCAGCAGCATGTGGGCGGCGCTGGGATGGTCGGTAGTGCCAGGATGAGGCCGGGGCCTGCACAGGTCCACAGCCCCAGCCTGCCAGCGGCTGGGGCC
>NW_005841954.1:1642973-1655744 GCF_000455745.1 Alligator sinensis
AGCACCGGGATTGGGCCCCGGCCTCATCCCAGCGCTGCCGATGGCCCCGGCCCCGCAGCAGCACTGGGCTGGGGGGGGCGGCGGCAGTGCTGGCCGAGGCTGGGCCCACTGGCAGTGCCGGGATGGGGCTGGGGCCTGTGCACCTTCAGGGTTGGGGCCGAGGCCATTGAGGCAGGGATGGCTACCAGCCTGGCCCGGGGCTGGGCTAGGTTTGGGGCCAGGGGTTCTTACCTGGCTGGGTGGTGTTCCAGGACTGGGGTCGGCAGCAGCACAAGGCTGTTCCTGGGCAGCCATGTGCTGCTCAATCTGGGCATGCCTCTTCCCACCCCAAGGGGCAGAAAGCAGCCTGTGTGCCAATAAAAACCGTGCCACGTTTGGCACACGTGCCATAGGTTGCCGACCCCTGCTATAGATGTTTGCATGAATAAAACAATCTGAAGGGCCTTTACAGCAAAAGTACTAAGCATGCTTTTTTGGTTTTAGTGGGGTTTTTATAAAACTCGACATTTTGCGCCAGTTGCATCTTTAACCTGCAAGGGCTCCACAATTGCTACATGTGCCCTTTTAAACACAAAGCTTATTCATTGCTATTTCCTTTCCACAAGGCTCTTAAGTAGCTATTCATTTTGCAGCTTTTTGAGAATGCTGCAGCAACAGGGACTTTTCACTAGTTAGGACTGTCATGATCATGTTATGGGAGAGGTAGTTAGCTGTGTTTGTCTGAAGATAGCATCTGATGAAGTAAACCTGCAGTTTAAGAAAGCTTATGCTATGCATCTCTGTTTTAGTTTGTCTTTAAGCTGCAAACCTACACTGCTTTCTACATGATCATGTTATGACATCCTACTTTCATTATAATGGTACTCATAAAGGGGAATATGAACTTTAAAGATGAAGTAGTACCCTGAAAATCATATGTAAAATAGAACAGAGGAGCCCTGTGTTTATAATGTTCTACCAATAAAGATCTTTCCCCCAACTTTCAGCACTCCAAACTGCTAAACTGGCTGAAAGATTTTTTTCTGACTTGTGCATCACCACCAATAATGAAGGATTCTGAGGGCCAAAACTGCCCTCCGTCCTACCTGTCTGTGTAACTATTCACAAAAACTTCAGTGGCATGTACTAATGTAACTGAATACATAATCTTCCACTAATGGGGCTGTATTGGACTGCTATTATTAATGCATGAATCAGAAAAGACTCCAAGTTTTGCAGAATGGTATTTCTTCTCCTGGACTGATAAAAAGAAAAAGTTGTTATAAGAGTAAGTATTAACTGAAGTTAATAGTAACTAATTAACAAAAAGAGCTGCTCACCTGAGCAAGAAGGTCCCCTTTTTACACAGGTACTTTAAGATGCAGGCCCATGGTAAAATATAGCAGCTCTGATTTCTTAAAAAAAATCTTAAAACTAGTGCAGTTGCAATACTCCTTTCAGCTTTAACTGAAGAGTTATTTGTGCCCACAAACCAGTTGTCATTTAAGAATATCCTCCCACCTGAAGACAAGTGATCATGCTTTTTGCTAAGGTGGGCCCAAGGTACAAAATCTACTTCCCCCACATGATGATTTAGTTATTCTTTTCTAACATTATAGAGGATGCTATTTCTTCCCTTCCATCCCCAAATACCCACAGAACACACACATTTGTTTTATTCAATGTCCTGCATACTTTTAGGAGGCAGCTAATGCTACAAAGATCAGATCAGTGTTCTATTCACAACCAGCCAATGAGAATTGCATATGTTCTTCTCAGCTAGGGACAGACATTACACATAAACCAGTTTAAGTGATCAGAAACTGGTTTAAACCTGTAACAGAACAGAACAGTGCACATAAACCTGCTGAAAATGGCTGAAGCTGGTTTGAGATAAACCTGGTTGAATGTAGTATCAAACTTAACTGATCTGGGTCAAACCAGTTTATGCAATGTCTGTCTCAGACCCCTTGCTGGTTTAAGATAAACCAGATTCCCCCAGCATGCTCTCTGGGCTGGGCAGGGTCCTCTGCTCCACAGCAGGGCTTGCCCCTCTCCTCTGCTCCCTGGACAGAGCTCTGGCAGAGACTTGCAGGAACAGAGCCTGTATGCCTGGCTTCTCCCTGCTAAGCAGGGATTATTCCCTCCCACACCCACCCCTGCCTCTACCATATGCAGACACTTCAGCATTAGCTAGCAAACCACATGCTGGTTACAGTACATGCTGTGGGAGACAACAAAGGCAGACAGGCTTTTTGGAGCTAATCAACAGGTAGCTTAATGTCCTTCCTTGGAAAAGCTGTTTAAGAGCTTGAACTAATGGAGAGAGGTTTTGTTTTCTTTATGGATTGATAAACACCAAGTGAAGGGTCATAAACATCTCCTGCTGCACTGCTCAGGGGGAGAGGGGGGACATTAGAGCATCCTGCTGGAACCTGACCACGCCCTCCTCAACTCAGCCCTGTTGAAGGGAAGGCAGGGCTGCTCTAGCATCCCCCGGCTTCTAGCCTGAGTGAATGTGGGCATGTGCCTGATTTTTTTCAGTCTAGAGGGGATGTCTCTGCAATTACAAACTAGTTTAGCCTAGCTAGGTTAGACTAACCTGCAAAGATTGAATCGATTCAGGATCAGGCTTTTTGAATGTCTGTCTCTAGCCCTCTGGCTCAAACGACCAAATGAAACCTCAAAGTTCTGAACATCAATTTTTAGGACCAATCCTAGGAAACAATCTCAAGCTATGTACATTCTGATTCTGTTTAAAAACAGGATTCACTCTGTTCCAGGTTAAAAACTAATGATATCTGCATAGGCCAGTAGGGGGTGCAGATATCATTAGTTACACTGTGTTGAACCACCCGCCTCACTGTGTCCAACCACCTTTCAGGCTCTGAGTGCCTCCGTGGGGGCATCTTGTGTCCAGCCAACCCCCTTCCTGAAGCACACCTGCAAGCCTGGGGGTAATGCCGCCACCACCCAGGGTCTGGACTGATCTCAGCCCTGCGCCTCTTAGGAAACACAGGCCTAGTAGTCCTTGAGGGTACCTGACTCACTGTAAGAACTTGGGGTGCTCCCCTCAGTCTGAAGCACAAATCGTGGTCTCCCTTAGTCAGCCAGACCAAGGGGACCCCAAGGCATAATTTAGACCCTCTCCCAGTAAGTCTCCCATGCTAGGTACAGAGGAGGACTTTATTGGTTACGAGGAGTAGGTTTGGAATAGGGTACTAGGTATAGCAATATCAGAGAAATCCCTTAGAGCTAACAGTGGCACGGTAGCCTTTAATTACGCACTTATATTACTGCACGCTATATATTTAGTTAGATCTCAAGTAGCTTATTCACAAGTATAATCCAGAGGCAGGTGAAGATTCCCTCTAAAGGCAAGCAGTTCATCAACCATGAGTTTCAAAAGAGACAGCAAGTTTCAGATGGTCCAGCTTCTCTGAGAGTCCTCATCAGGCTGCTGCCCCTCCTCCTGGGCAGTCTTTAACTTATATAGACCTTATAACCTCATTTACCTAATCCAATGAAGGCCAGCGGTTCTTGTTTGCCAGCCAACCGATTTGAAATGCACCACTGGTTACCGGGTAGACTGGCAGGGTCTCTATCCCCCTCCCAGTCATGATGACATTGCTTAGAACAATAGAGAGTTTAAGCCCCCCTACCCAGGTGTGTGAGGCCAGTCACATAGCCAGAGGGAACAGGTTTCCCCCTCCCTCAGGAATGTATCCCGCTCAAGTTACAACTCAGGATTACCTGAAGAAGATGGGGCCAGGGGTGTCTGCCCTCTGCAGTGACCATGGTAACCAAATTGTCAGAGAGGTCATCAGCCTGATAGCAGAGTTTGGGGAAGAGACAGAGTTGGCATTCTGCCACACACAATATATTAGAAATAAAATGGCAAGCACTCTCACTGGCTGCTTATACACGCCACGGGGGGGTTACTTCAGTTTAATTCGCCCTTAATTGAAGCAGTGGGTTTTTAAAAACACCACTTCAATTTAGGGAGAATTAAACTGAAGTAAAACCCCATGGCATGAACACAAGGGTCGGGCCTGATCCTTACCTGCCTCTCTGATGGTGGAAGGGAAGGAGACGAGCTGCTGGCAGGCCAAACAGTCCCTGAGCTGCAAGGGAGCTGATGCTTCCCTCTGTGGTGGCACCCCCAGGTGGCTCCCAGCATGGGCAGTCCCAGGGGGCACCACAGCCGTGGAGGGAAGCAACAGCCCCCTTACAGCCATGGAGGGAAGCACCGCACCCCCCGGCAGCTGTGGAGGGAAGCACTGGGCCCCCGTACAGCTCAGGCAGGCAGACAGGCTCCAGGGAGGGGGAAAAGAAAAAGAAACAGGCTCGCTTTTTTTTTTCTTTCTCTTCAGTGGAGCCTACCTGCACGGGCTGCCACCGAGCTGCCTGCACAGCCCCTGAGCTGCACAGTACCCAGTGCTTCCCTCTTCGGCTGTTGCACTTTGTTTGGTAGCAAATTAAACACCTCAGAGGTGTTATATTTTCCTACATCCCAAAATCATTTAACGCGCAATACACTACCGACAGCGTAGACAGCCGTACCATTAAAATGGTGCTAAAGGGCATTTAAGCTGCTTGTACATGCCACAAAATTGACCTTTAAAAGGCCCACTGGGATCACCTGTGTCATCTAGAAATAATTCTTCTACCTCCCTACAAAATCCTACTAATGCCAATTTCTAATAAAAACAACAATTTTTAGTAAACTGGAAGTGTGCAAAGTATTCTGTGTACTGTGCAAGGAGGAAATACAGTAGGCTTGTTATAATCTACTATTATAACTGCATTATTCTGCACTAAAATCCTGTGTTAATGTATAATATCTTGATGGCATGTTATAATCCAACTACACTATAAAAAAATCAGCAGTTTATTTTATTTGCAGCATAGGCATTTAACTTGTTTTATGTTTAGACATGTGACCAAGTTTCAGAATTTCTACAGATGTTTTCAAAGAAACAGAAAAATAGGACTCACAAGGACCTAAGGAGGTCATCAAAGAGAATGCAGGGAGGATCCTGTCTTATGCAAGTCTAAACCATCCCAGACAATTTTGTCTAACTTGCACTAAAAACAATTGTACTCAACCTTTTTGGACTTGGGTAATCCCTTACTGGACCTGAGGCACCACCTGCATAGATTCTCTGAATTGAGTAGCACCCAATTTCAAAAACTAATTTTTATATTACAGTGCTTACCTCCTTGCAAAGGGGCCAGGGAGTAGGAAACAGCTCAGGCTTGTCCCTACCTGGACATCTCCTTACACCTCTCAGCACCCTTCAAATGATCCTGCCGCACCCCAGGGTATCATGGTACCCTGGTTGAGAATAACTGACTTAAAAAGTCCAATGACAAAAACGTCATAATCTTGCAAGGCAGTAACTTTCAGTGCTCAATTACCATCATAGTTAGAATGATCTTCCTAATATCACCACAGTCTTCTGTTCTTCAGACCAAACAGTCCCAAATGTTTAAGCCTTTCCTTTTCTAGGCCCCTAATCATTTTGTTATTCCCTGCTAAATTCCTTCCAATTTGGCCTCATCTTTTTTTTTTTCTTTCTTTTTTTTTTTTTTTTTGAAGTGCAGCTCCCAAAGCTGGACACAATGATCCAGGTGAGGCATCACCAGTGGTGAATGGTTTGGAGGAATCACTTACTCCATCTTGGACGTAACACTTCTGTTAATACACTGCAATGTGCTACTACCTTTTCTGCATCAATAGAAGACTTTACTGATAGTCAGTTAGTGGTCTACTATACCCAGATCCTTTTCTGCAGTTTAAAAAAGCCAGTTTGACTGAATCACAATTCCACACACCTACAAAAGCACCACTGTGAACATTTTCCACCCCAGGAAACACGCATTACTTTAGGGCTTGCAAGCAATTTCCAATCTAGAGCCATATGTTGTCTCAGTAGTGCTTCAAGTCCTTGTTTGCTGGGACCTTTTAATTTTGAACCAATGCCAAATAAATACATTATAGCATAGGGTTCAAATGTAAAAGTCTGACTTTTTTCTTAGAAAAATGAAACAAAACAAACAAAACCCCTCTTGCATACATCTTACATGATCAATGAATGTCACTTCTAATATATACTTATCTTGGAAACCTGGAACCTTTCTGGTATTTTCCCAAAGTTTCTATTAGCTGATCAAAGGCCCACTGAAGTCAATGGGAGTTGACTGCAATACCTTTGGAGTCTAACTTGGCACAAGTTGCATATAATCATAAGGCATTAGCTACAATAAAATGCAACTGCAAAAGTGAGGAAGGCATTGTTTCGATCGGCAGGAAAAATGGTAATGGTGCCCTTCAGGCTTCTCAACCACTGTTAGGAGAAGGGAAGAGGCACCATCTGACTAGCAAAGCAGGCAAGTGGGGCTCAGCCTCATACAGCTGCTTTCTACACAGGAGAGAGGATATAGAAAATCCTTTCCCTCCAACAGACGCACAGAGGAGAGATTGGTAGCTCTTACCCTCTGTTTGGTTTTTTTCTGGGGGTGAGGATGGGGGCCTTGCCTGCTACTTTATTTTGTTTTGGCAATTTAGGGGACTGCCTTAAGGAGCTGTGGGGTTCTTTTGCTTTGTTTTTAATTGGAAAATCACTTTTCCCTTATGGCCAGATTTGATGGGATAAGATATGAACTTCTGTCTTCCCCATTGAAGCCCAGGGATGGAATAGGATGGAATAAGCAGTCACTTTTCAGGAGCTGACAAATGAGCAGTGCAAGTATTTCTTCAATAAGGAGTCTGTACACCAGAACTGGAAACAGACATAGGGGAAGGCATCCTCTAGTACAGCTGCAGAATGGAACTGAAGCTTCTAATGCACAGCAGGGAGATAACAACCCTTTCCCACCCCCCACAAGTCTCTTAAATTACATGTGAGGAGGGGACAGAAGGGTCCCAACAACAGCATGTGGACCAGTTAGAGAAGGTTAGGAAATGACAACCTGCAACAACAATGACAACAAGTTACTGGCCAATGGATCCCAGGTAAACTGAGTTAATAAAGTTGAAGTCTAATTAAACCTTTCTTCTTGCATTCAAACCTGCTAATTTTTGCTCTTCCACCTGCTATGCACAAAAGCTAATGCTAATTGACAAAATACAACATCAGAAAAAAATAGCAACAACAGAGATTTCAGTGGGATGTCCCGGAAGTCTGAACATTAGGTTTGGGTTTTATTTAATATATTTAATAGCCACCCCAAAAAGTGGGAATAAAATGCTCTAAGTAAAATTTGCAAACGATACTAATGAGAGTGGATTTTTATACAAATGAGGGAAGAAATTCAGTAAGTAGAAATTTTGGTCTGGATTCTATGAAGAAACCAGAAGAACCCAGATTCTATGAAGAGCCCTTAACTCCCACTAATTTCACTTCACACCTGACAAGATCATGTCCTTAGAAGTACTTGAAATAAGTAATAAATAAGCTATAAAATGAGATTCAATTTGTAAAAAGAAAAAACGAAAAGCCCAAGTTATTCAGTCAGGGGAAAGTATATCAGACACAGACATCCAATGACAAGAAAAAAATGGAAAGCAGTGTTGCCAAAGCAGATTTAGGCATGGTAACATATACCAAATTCAATGGAGTTTGTAGTGTTACATGATGGTCATAAACAGCACCAATGTTATTTAGGACTCAATGCACAAAAATATCAATTATGCCATAGACTTGGAGGAGATGATCCTACCACATAGTTTTGGTGAAACAATGCAGAGAATACCATTCAGTTCCTCAACTCTAGGTACCCAAGTGTCAAATATATTAGGAAAAATATTGGAAAAAATCAAAATAGAGTACAAGAGTTATTAGATACTAGGACTGAAATATATGGAAAGATAAATATCAAAATACTGCATGTATGATTTAGTTAAATGCCAACTAAAGGATCCATGCAAGTTACATACCTATAACTTTAACAGCAAAAGGGAAAAAGTTCCCCAAAGAACTTCAGTTAAAATGGCATTATGTTAAATAAATTTTGGGTTGAATAACTGAAAAAATGGCAGACTATGACATGTTAGGTTGGAATGTACAAATTCAGATGGCAATGCCATTTCCACTGGCTTCAACAAGAACAACATCCACATTCATAGGAGATGAAAGTTTCTGTCTTCAGAATGGTGAAAGCCCTATCACTTCATGAATTTAAAATGGAAAGCAGAGCATACTGGTGAATTGAAAGCAAGGATTAGATAACTGAAGATATTTTATAGCTAACATTTTAGTTTGATCCATATTATGTAAGAAGTTAATGTTTTTAAGTGTTGGAGATGGCACACTTTGCAACATGGTGCTGAAAGTACTTACTTTTGACAGAGCTGGCTGAACAGAATTTTGGGAGAAAGAGGACCTTTTCCAGCCTCCCTCATGCTATGAAGGAACAAGAACATGGCAGAAGTCAGAGGTCCAGGGCTTGAGAGGTTCACCACCAACGGATCCTTTGGAATAAAGTTTAATTGTGTATCAACATAACGTCTTGTCTGAGTGAAAACAAATTGAACAGCTTGTAATTTATGTATTGGTTTACCACAGTGGTTGTCAACAAGGGGTACGCGTACCCCTGGGGGCACTTAAAAGGGTTGTAGGGGGTACACATAACTCCATGTGCATGTGCTCCACTGAAGCACAGCATGCATGAGGCCAGGAGTGCAGCCCAGCCACATGGACAGCAGCCGGGTCCAGCTGGTAAGTTTGTTGTGGGAGGAGGGAGTAGGGCTGGGGCAGGGGCTGCCCAGTGGGGCATGGAGCAGGACTGAGCCATGCGGGGGGGAGGAGGCGGGTCCCACTGCTACGCACACCCCGGGAGGGCTTGGGGGATGTATGGCCAGGACTTGCGTGCAGGGTGGGGGCTGAGCTGGGCTGTGCTCAGGGCAGGTGGCGGTGCTGGGACGAGGTTGGAGGGGCTACAGCGAATTCTGGAGTGGCTGTAGCCCCCCCCATAGCCCCGCTCCCACAGGCCCCTGGAGTGAGGGAGGGAGTGGGGCTTGGGTTGGAGCAGGGGTAGGCACTGCCCAGCTGGGGCAAAGTGCGAGACAGAGCCACAAGCAGCTCATTCAGGGGGCATAGGAGGTGGTGGCTCCCACTGCTGCATACACCCTGGGGGGGTGTGGGGGGGACACGTGCCCCTGGATCTGCATGCAGAGTGTGGCAGGCTGTTGGTGTGGGGTGGCTGCAACCCCTCCGTAGCTCCCAACCAGCACCGCTGCTACCACCTGGCCCAAGCACAGCCTGGCCCAACCCCTGCTGGGAACAGCCCAGAGTAGCCCGGGCCCCAGCCCACGCAAAGATCTGGGGGCACGCGCTCCCCATGCAGTGGAGGGAGCCACCACCCCTCGCAACACCCAGTCGAACCGCTTGCAGCTCCATCCCACACAATACCTCTGCTGGGCAGCACCTGTCCCTGTTCCAGTGACATTCCCTCCGTCACCATGGGGGCCTACAGGAGCGGGGCTACGGGGGGAGGGGGGGATGGGAGGGCTGCAGCCACTCTAGAATTTGCCATAGGTGCCCCCAGCCCCCTCCCAGCACCATCATCACCCACCCTTAGCACAGCTCAGCCCAGCCCCTGCCAGGAAGAGCCCAGTACCACCCCAGCCCCAGCCCACAGCAGCATCCTGCCCTGCCCCGTGTGCACAGATCTGGGGGCACATGCTCCCCATGCCTTCCTGGGGTGTGTGTAGTGGCAGTAGAGCCACCCCACCTCCCATGTGGCTCAGTCCTGTGCCCTGCTTCGGCTGGGCAGTCCCTGCCCCAGCCCCACAGCTGGGCCTTCAATCTACCCCTCCCTGCCCCTAAAGCAGCAGCCCGCCCTCACCCCATGTGCAGATCTGGAAGCACATGCTCCCCTGACCTCCCAGGGCACATGCAGCAGTGGGAGCCGCCCTCCCTCCCCACACTGCCTGGACAAGCTGCTTACAGCTCCGTTCTGTGCCTTGCCCCATCTCAGCTGAGCAGTGCCTGCTTCTGCCCCACTCCCTCCCTCCGTCCCCATGGGGTCTTGATCTGCCCCTCCCACCCCTTAAAAACAAGAAAAAAAATATAAAGGGTACATGAGCTGAAACTTCAAGACAGATACAGAGATACACTTGTTAAAAAAAGGTTAAAAACCCCTGGCTTAGCATTTTAGTGTAGCCTGACTGAATCTTAGTCAGAAAGAAAAACAAGCTTACTTTTGCCCATTAAAAGGAAAATAGATTCCGAATCAAGCAAGTATAAATTGTTGATTACTAGCAATTTTGAAAGAGAGACTTGTCAATTATGAACTCTAAACTGCAGTAAAATTTACTACTACTAACTGCAACATAGGGAACTAGTTTATTTGTATGGTTTTCAGGTATAGTTTTGCTTCTAATTAGTATTCAGAAGGTCGGGATCTGTCACATGCTACTTTCTGGTTTGTGTCACTTAAATTTATAGCATGGATTTATGATGTGAGGATGATTCTATTAGGATACTAGAGCCTCAGGTGCTGTCCGCAATGTATCTAAGCACATTTCTCTCTCCTTTTCTACAGAGACTAACTTCACAAACTCAGAAACCACACCAAGAAGGCATGTGAACAAATAAACAATATAGCTCAGCTCTTGTTTTGTTCATTCTCAATCTGCAGTATTTTGTTAGACAAATTTTGGAATATTACCTCACCTTCAGTCTGCTATTTTCAACTATGAAGGAATACTGAGGGAAGAGAGGTCTAAAAGGATCTGATTGTCCTCCAAATACACTACTGTGAAATCATGGATGAATTATTCAGTGCCAGCATAATTAACGCTATCTTTCTTCTTAACAATGAATTTCATCATTATCAAGTTCTTTTGGACATCAAAGTTGCCCATAAAAGGACCTTCCTTCCACTTTACTCTGGAACTGGTTATCAAGCAAACCTAATAGAAGGTTTACTTCTTGCAGCAATTACTCAGTTTAAAAACCTAAAATTTCACTCTTCAATATCTCATTTTGTTAAAGGAGGCAGTTATAGAGATCATAGACTAGTTGGATATTAAAAGACAAAAGAAACTGCGGAGTGAGAATGTGTTCATCCTTAATTAGTGCTGGCCTGTGTTGCTCTTTCTGGAGACATTGTTCTGATCCTGGCTTCTCTTATTACACTTTACAAACAAACCGCATCTCTTATTGAACACTTACCAGTTGAGAATCTGTAACTTGGCTGATTTTTAACTTTGTTCCCTTTTCCTTCATCTCATACATTAGTTCATTTAATATGTGAGTCTGTGCCAGGTTCTAAAGAGAGAGCAAGAGAGAGAAAGAGAGAGAGAGAGAGAGAGAGAGAGAGACTGAGCAACTAAATAAAACAACTTCAATTACAAATTGTAAATTTAGGTATAGTCCAGTGGTTGTCAACCAGGGGTATGCATAACCCTAGGGGTACTTAAAAGGATTGTAGGGGGTACGCAGAACTCTACTTGCATGTGTGCAGCTGTAGCACAGCACACAGGCAGCCAGGAGCGCAGCCCAGTCACGTGGACAGCAGCCGGGTCCAGCTGCTAAATTCGTTGTGGGGGGAAGGAGTAGGGCTGGGGAAGGGGCTGCGGGACTGAGCTGCAGGGGGGCAGCTCCCACCACTACGCGCATCCTGGGAGGGCACAGGGGGCACGTGCCTCCAGAATTACGTATGGGGTGGGGAGGGTCAGGCTGGGGCCACGGCTGTGCTGGGTTCTTTTCAGAGGAGGCTGGGCCAGGCTGCACTTGGGGCAGGCAGCGGTGATGCTGGGAGGGGAATTGCGGGGAATACAGCAAATTTGGGAGTGCCTGCAGTCCCGTCCCCACACCCATGGCCCTGCTCCTGTAGGCCTCTGTAGTGAGGGAGGGAGTGGGGCTGAAGCAGGGGCAGGTGCTGCCCAGCTGGGGTTGGAGCACAAGACAGAGCAACAACTGGCTCGTCCAGGGGGCACAGGGGGTGGTGGCTCCTACCACTGCATGCATCCCGGGAGGGCATGGGTGGGGGGGCAGGGGGTGCCCCCAGATCAGCATGCGGGAGTGCAGCAGGCTGTGGGCCGCTGTGAACTGGGGCTGGGGTAGCGCTGAACTGTTCCCAGCAGGGCTGTTGGAACGGGCTGTGCTGGGAGGGGCGGTTGGGGTGGGCTATGGGGAATTTTGGGGTGGCTGCAGCCCCGCCTGTATCCCTATCCAAGCGCCACTGCCACCCGCCCCAAGCGCAGCCTGGCCTAGCCCCTGCCAGGAACAGAGCAGAAGGAGCCCAAGCCCCGGCCTGCTCTACCCTGTGTGCAGATCTGGGGGCATATGCCCCTTGCTCCCTCCCAGGGTGCTACAGTGGTGGGAGGCACCCCCCTCATGGCCCCCGGATGAGCCGCTTGTGGCTCCGTCCCACCCCAGATGAGCAGCCCCTGCCCCTGCTCCGGCCCTAGCCTCAGCCCACTCCTCCCTCACTGTGGGGGTCTACAGGAGCAGGGCTATAGAGGGGGATGCAGCCACTCCAGAATTCACCTAACCCGCCTTAACCTGTCTCCCAGTGCTGCCGCCGCCTGCCCCAAGTGCTTCCCGGCCCGGCCCAGCCCAGTCCTCACCAGGAACAGCCTGGTGAAGCCCCAGCCCCAGCCTACCCCACTCTACCCCGCGCACAGATCCAGGGGCATGTGCCCCCCATGCCCTCCCAGGGTGCTGGCAGCAGCAGATGCCCCCCCCTCCCCCCGCAGCCCCCCAACAAGCTGCTTGTGGCTCAGTCCCATGCTCTACCCCATCTCAGCAGCCCCTGCCCCTGCTCCAGCCCTGCTCC
>NW_005841954.1:1656097-1658263 GCF_000455745.1 Alligator sinensis
CACCATAGGGCCTTGATCTGCACCCCCCCCCCGAAAAATAAGAAAAAAATATAAAGGGGTACATGAGCTGAAACTTCAAGATAGAAGGGGTACACTTGTTAAACAAGGTTGAAAACCCCTGGTATACTCAAAAGGTAAATTTAACAAAGACCCCAGTGAATTTTGTAAAAGTCTTCTTTAGGGGAAGCAGGTCTCACAGTTGGTACCTCTCCAAGAAGCAGCTATAACTTAAAAAACTGTCTTTATGCCCGTGTTGTTATTCCTTTTTCTATATAACAAACAATGTATTCTTTATTTTAGTATTTATCCATTTCAACTCTGGTTTTTAATAAGTATCGAGCATACAGTACTCTTATATCCCAACATTTATATCACAAAAATGTTCAATAATTGTTCCTGAAGCTATATTTTTAAATAATTTTAGATTATAATTTCTTGGGCCTGTTGTCAACTTTGATTTTGTATTGATATACTATTTCCAGAAGGACTTGTGGAAGCAAAGGATGGCTAAGGCCTCAAGGGGGGAGAGAGAAATTCCTTAGATAAGAGGAAGATGACCATTAAACTGTCTTGAAGGACACAAGACAGATGTGTGTCTTTTCCCACATGGCAGGAAAAGTTAGTTTAGGCAACCCTTTGTCTTGAATCTATAAAAGGTTGATTGCCCTGGATGTGAATTAGAGAGGCCACAGCAGAAACCTTCCTGTAAGGGTCTCTCTCCGATAGCTATCGAAATAAAGTTTCTACCTGACCTGATTCCAAATTCTACAGCGTGTTTTTTCCACGACAGACTATAACTTTATACACTGTCCCATACACATAATATATTTACTCGAATATAAGATGACCCCCAAATAATTAGATTCTATATATGGATTTTTTTATGTTATAATTTTCTAGGTATATAATATAATTATTGGAGGTCTGCCTTGAATGTGTCTTCCTCCCACTTCTACAGTAGGAAAAATAAATCTGGGTGTCAGATAGCGTATTTGTCCTCTGCCTCACCAATTTCTTCCCCCTACTGCTCTTGTCTCCACCTCCTTACCGTCAGACCCTGCATTCCCTAAGCACATGAAAATGTAGAACAAATTTGAAAAAATGACTTTGAAATAAACATATCTGTAATAAATTGCATATATGCAAATTACTACAGGTACCCATAGACTTAGTTCATCCAGAATTGATGCATTTTACCTTTTTTGAAACTGCTGCAAGTTTTAGCACAGGTACTCCACAAACACACTTTCAAGCAGCACTTTTGTTCCTACTTATATATACAGGGTTGGCAGGATTTGGTTTTTATTAATAAACATTGATTTCACCACACATTCATAGGCCAATTGAAAACTATTTCCATCAGTACTAATTTAAATGTATAGAAAGGGGACTGCAGCAGGAAACACTTACTCATTACTGGACAGTGGAGAAAGAGAAACTGGAAGGACAGAGGGTGGAGAGGTTAAATAGGAAAACAATGACTCATCAATTAAGCAATTACCTGCTGGTTCTAGCTTAATGACCAGCATCAATTAGCTGCTCATTCAGTAGGGGGCAAAGAGCAGGCTGGAGGGAGATAAACCCCTACTCAAAGCCTAGATTATTCAAGGCTCCAGCCCAGTGTCAGCAGGGTCCAACCCAGGCTGGGCTGGGCCAGTTAAGTACAGGGGATGGAGGATATGTTCCCAGAGCTCTGAGAGTGCTGCTACCCTCCTCTTCTGGTCCCTGCTCACCCAGCTCTTTCCTGATGAATTAACAGAAGGATTTAAAGCAGGTATGATTTATGAATATTTACTTTTTATATTCTGCCATGTGACTTTATAAAGCCTTTAACAGCACACTGTCATTATTAAATTGTCTGCTCCACACAATCCTGAAAATTTAAACTGATAAAAATTGAAAACATCTCTAATTTTGTGCAATCCAGAAAATTAAATCAATAACAATTGAAATAAATGCTTAAAAATAAACATAGATTTTATCCATCAAAATTATTAAAAAATAAAAATTGAATTCAGCCACACCTATATTTTATATATATATATATTATAGGTTGAATGGTCATAAACTACTACAAGACCGTTTCAGGCTGGACATAAGGAAGAATTTCTTTACTGTCCGAGCCCCCAAGGTCTGGAACAGCCTGCCACCGGAGGTGGTTCAAGC
>NW_005841954.1:1658324-1660107 GCF_000455745.1 Alligator sinensis
TATATATATATATATATATATAGTACAAATTAGGCAAAAAGGCTCATGATTTACCATACAGTTAATTGGACTGGGCCCCAGAGTCAACAGCGTTTCTAGCCATGGCAATCGCACAGCTCAGCATTGCTCAGTATATGTGTGTATTCCAACCCCACCCCCCCAACAAAGGATACATGTGCTAATTAGACCCCTACTCATGACTAGAACTGGGTGTTCTTGTCACAAGTCCTGTAATTCTCCAAAAATTTAGATGTAGATGAGGCACGGGACAACCTGATCTGGCTCTAGACTAATCCTATGTGATAGCCTGAGAGAGGAGGTGGTAGAGAGATTTGTGGTAAACTGCTTTGGGCCCCCTTTGGTGATGTTTGCCAGAAATTTAAGGCTGGTAAAGAAACAGGAATCACTGGAAATGGAGAAGTTGAAATACATTCAACAGAGTGGCTCACCATGATTTGAAAGAGTCGGTGCTGAGGGGGATGGGCATCACCATTCATCTTATTCAGATGCGTTGCACTGACCTGTCCTTATGGTAGGTTCCCATCAGCATGGAAAGACTGATCAATGCCTCAAAGGCAGAGAAAGTAGTCAACAGAGCATCAGTGGTATAAGGAGGGCCAGAGAAGAACCAAAGCTCAAACAATGGCAGCAGAGACAAGCAGCAGGGAAAAAGAAAAAGGAACGAAAAATGGAAAAGAAGCATCAGAGACAGATGGCAAATGGACAAAGGTGGAGAGACGGAAACAAAAGGTGAAGATGGCAGCAACATTGACAGCAGCAATGACAGCTGCAGCAGAGGAGACAAAAGTGATCACAGAGGGATGACAGGAGAGAAGTAAATGGGAGACGGAACATGTACAGCAAGTAAAGGCACTTTGAGCAAGAGACAGAAAAGGGCAGAGGGATGATGGAATGTTCACCAGAAGTGGCACGGCACTGAAGACCCGGCATGGCAAGAAGACACGGAAAACAAGGGACTTCAGTAATGATTGAAGGCTTCTGATAAAAGCGACAGTAGTCAGCAACAAGACAGAGACAAGATTGGAGATGAGCAGATGTGACTTTTTGGAAGAACTACTGCAGGTGGAATACCTACACATCCTGACTGCACACCAAAACTGGAAGGTGTGGGATTTCACATTTTGGAGCAGAGAAGGGTATGGGAACTTTTGGAAGAAATATGCAGAGGAAAGTGGGAGTGAAGATTTAAGAGGAATCAGATTTACAGCAGGTGAAATATCAAGAGAGAGGGTGATTATAGTTAGAATGTACTTGGATTTGATACAGGAGGATAACATAAGAAGGTGGATGGAAATGTACTGCCACAAGGTAATGTGGGTGGACAAAGTAAGTGACAAATATGGTATTTGGATGGGGGCATGGTGGGTGCATGTAGTATTAAAAGTGGACGAGAGGTACCTGAGTGGGGTGATGTACCTCCCATCTGTAGTCCAGGTGGGAGCACACCAGGGCCTCATAAGTTAATTTCAGCAACCAAAAAATGCAGCAAATGTGGAAAGGAAAATATGCAAAATGGCCCGTAAGGATGTGTTTCTAGTGTCAAGGGATGGAGCACAGAGTAGCAGAATGCCTAGAATCCCTAAAATGCACTCTGTGGAGGGCAGGGTCACTTATGCCATGGGTGTTCCAAAGCATATGCAAGCAAAGTCAGACTCTGTGAGGAATGGCAGAAATCAGAAAGGAAAAGTAAGGAAGAGAAGGGGGGCTGAGACGGACAGGAATGGTGGAGGAGATTCCACAGGAGGGCGGAACAGGGAAAGAG
>NW_005841954.1:1660138-1676942 GCF_000455745.1 Alligator sinensis
GTGTGATATCTGTGACTGAGATGGTGCAAGAAGAAACAGAAGAAGAAGGGGAGGGGGGAGTGGCAGAGTGCACAGACATGGAGGTGGGAGGGAGGGGGAAATAAACAAGCAGAGGGAATGGAAATGGAATAAGTAAAAGAGCTTGGGAATTCAAGAGGGAAAAGGAAGAAAATACAGGGCAAAAAAGAAATCTGGTAGCGAGGGAAATTAGTCAGAGTTAGAGCTGGAGAACAGTATCCATCCATGAATGCCCTTGGGCAGCAGCATGAACACCACATGGCCCTGGAGGCTGGCGGGGCACGGCAAGCTCCCGCAGGTGGTGGTGGTGTTGCCGGCAGCAGGAGGATGGTGGCGGCAAGCGAGGAGCTCCCACAGGTGGCCACAGCACTATTGGTGGGGGGGGGTATGGGGTGTGGCAAGCACCGACCTATGTTCAGTGACCACCCGTAGGCACCTTCGGCAGTGTCAGTGGTGCCTTTCCACAGGGGGTGCACCGCCATACTCAGGGGGTTCACATGCACCCACATGCACCCCCTACATGTCGCCAATGGGCGGCCATCAGGAATGAAGACTGAAAGGCAGGAAACAGTGTAGAGGCAGGAAAATAGAAGGCTTCCTGAATGCAAAGGCAATCCAGTAGCTTGTAGAAGCTACAGGTGTGAGAGTGGGGAAGCAGCAGCTATGATGGCCAGGAGCGTGGAGAGCAGCCAGGTCTGGCTGGTAAACCTGTTGTGAGGGAAGAGGCGTGGTGGGGAGCAGATCGAGGCCCCCACAGTGGGGGAGGGCGTGGGCCTGGGGCAGGTCCTGCATAGCCAGGGCGGAGCAGGGGACGGAGCCACAAGAGGCTTGTCTACGAGGCATGGGGAGGCGGGGGCTCCCGGTGCCACGTGCACCCCAGGAGGGCATTGGGGTCATGTGCCCCCAGCTCTGCATGTGGGGCGAGGGTGGGCTGCTGCTGTGGGCTGGGGCCAGGGGCAGCACTGGCTCTTCCCAGCAGGGGGCTGGGCCAGGATGCACTTGAGGTAGCTGGCAGCAGTGCTGGGAGTGGATTATCGAGGGGGGGGCCTACAACCACTCCAAAAATTCACCATGGCCCCCTCTCAGCACTGCCACTGCCTGGTCCGAGCCCAGCCCTCCACCAGGAAGAGCCAGGTGCCGCCCTGGCCCCAGCCCATAGCGGCAGCACACCCTCACCCCACGTGCACATCCAAGGGAACATGCCCCACCATGCCCTCCCGGAGTGTGTGCAGTGGCAGGGGGCACCAGCTGCTCGCAGCTCTGTCCCCTGCTCCACCCCAGCTATGCAGTACTTACTCCTGCCCCTGCCCTAGCCACACTCCCTCCCTCACTGCAGGGGCCTTGATCTGCCCCCCCACACCTCTTCCCTCCTCGCTTGCCCCTTTCCCCCCAACAGACTTACCAGCCGGACACCACTCTCCATGCTACCCAGCTGCATCATATTGGAATTGGATTGGTATTGGCCGATATGGCTTGTTAAAAATCAGCCATTGGTACTGACCCAAAACACACCCATTGTGTGCTTTTTTAATAAAAGTGTGTGTTTAATAAAACGTGTGTTTTTATTAAAATTTTATTAAAAAAAACACACATTGGGTATTGACCCAAAAATTCTCTACTGGTGCACCCCAGTTTTAATATATATTGTATGCTTTTGATCTGTAGTTATTTTTGCAATATTAAGTTTTGGTAAAACAAGGATGCTCAATATGTGAAGCTCTGGAAGTGTAAGGTAATGTGTGTTTTTTAATAAAATTTTGTAAAATAAATAAATAAAAGTTCCCATCAGTATGTTTGTCCCATATGGGCCATGTGTTTTATAGTCATGCTCAGTTTTGTCTGTATTTAAGCAACTTCATAGTTGGTTTCTATTACTGGGCACATGCTGCTTTTGGCAGCAGTTTAATGATAGGTCTCTGTGTACAATGAGGTTTCCATGTATACAGCTGTAAGATGAGGGGCTTTCCCCCCCCATAATGTTCTGGGGAAAAATCCTTGTCTTGTATTCAAGTAAATATTGGTGTGTGTATGTGTACACATGTGCATGTGCGCGCACACACATACGCACGCACGCAGTTAGCTGTAACAGTATAAGCTCTAAAATAGATATAAGAATACTGGGAAATAAATGCTTATACCTGTACAGTTCCCATTCTTTGAGAAGAAATACCAATAGAAGCACTTTCAATATAGAATACTAGCATCTGCATGGGAAAGATCCAGCACCATAAAAACAGTACATCTCTTGTGTGTAGACAAAGTGCTGGTGCTTAATATCTTAAGTTATGCATAAAACACCCTTTTCACACCCACAAGGAGGATAAATACAGTGCATTACTCATGGCTGTCTAATACTGAACTGCAAATAATTGTCGAATTAGAAATGAAGGTAGCTATACAACCCACTTACAAATCTGGTGTATTATACTTGACATTTTCTTGTTCATTTGCAAAATACTGCTGATATGGGGATTGTTCATTTGTTACTGAAAAAGCAATTGGGGTATGGGAGGGAAAAAGAAAAGGGTTTACAAAAAACCCACATAAAATAGCATCAAAAAGCAATGCTAAAACTGAAAGTATAAAGAACCTCTTTATGAAGCTAAATATGTCTACAAACTAACTATTTTAAAAATTCTATTGTTTTTGCATCTTACCTGCATGACAGCATTAAAAAAACACGTATTCCCTAAATTGTTTATTCCTTTAACAGGAATCAATGCACCATTTGCAGAGCCTTTTCCTTTCAATATTTCACTTGCATCACTCTTTTCTTCACGAAGTCGTATGATTTTTGAGGAGGAACCTAAAATTAAACTATACATTAATATAATTGATGTCTGTACAGTTAGATATCTATCATTCAGAGTTTTACCATGAAGTACTGCTTTCTTAAAAATATTATCTATTTGAACAGCTAGATATAAAGTAATTAGTAGCAAACAAGTTAGCTTTTTTATTAAAAAAGAGAGGCTTTAATACTCAATATGTGACTGTTAAACAACACTATGCATGTAAGAAAAAAATAATTTAGCTGGTGCAATGTCTAATTACATCAGTGAATAAAAAATAATTTTAAAATGTTTTTAAAACTGTCTTTAAAATAAACCACATTAAAAAAAAATTTATATTTGAACCTGAAATTATGACAACCTAAATTAAGGCTTAAATTTACCAAAATTAATAGAATTTCTTAATTTCAGCAAAACCTGTGCACATTTGATACCAAAGTTTTTAAAAAGTCAAACCACTGAAAAGGAGGAATTCTCTGCCTAAGCCCTTGGAGCCGGAATTTGTTGAAGTGCTAAACCAGCTTTTAACAGCAGTAGCAACCTCTGTAGCTGCCAAGGAAGTATTTTCTTCATTTCAGTTTATCTTATTAATTCAGTTCACTGTTAGGGAAGCAAGTGAAACTTGTAAACCAATAAGGCATTTTTTCTCTCCTAACTCATGAATAAAAATGATGTAGAAGGGCTGTGATGTACTAGCTCTAAAATACTGAAGGCCAGGAAGATCAGAAACAATCAGTTCAATCCACTAACTACAGACAATACTTTCTTTGTCTAATAAATCAGTTACTTTTCCCTTCACGTATCCCTAATATTGTCTAATAAAGTCTTTCCCTTCATGTATCCCTAATATTTTAGATAGTTTTATTTAAAGTGTTTTGTGCACTTCAATTCCAATTTTCATTCAAATGCAGCTTAATGCAATTTTGGGGTAAAATATCAATAGTATACTATAACATAAAAACTAAAAAATGGAATAAATAAACATGAAGCAATATAGGTGTTTCAATGTGAACAGCCAGAGTATATCTTTCTGTTTAGTAAAAGCAGTACTAAACCATACCTGCCAAGGAAAATAATTACAAAGTATAAGAGCACTTTTTAAATTCAAGATCTCTTGATTGCTGATTTAAGTCATGATTTATATCACCAGTTTAAATCTTTCTGGTTTAAATCAGTACACCATATGAATAATCAAAATAACAGCTGTAAGAATAAGATACTAGTTTGTTAAAGCCATATGTATTTTTATTATATACATGCACAGTCCATAGACTATTAGGGTACTAGTCTCCAACAGAAAGTATTGATATATGTCCAGATTCTCCAAATACTTTTCCACTTAATTAACTTAAAGCACAGGAACCTTCCTACTCACTTCAGTGGGCCTACTAATGTGTAAGCAGATGTACAAGTATTTGTAGATCGTAGCTGTTACCCTGTACTCTATTTTCAGCCAATTCAATCCATCCACAGGTTTGATTTATTATTCATTTTTGCACGTTGTGCACGTATTTAACTTCTTTTGCACTTTTACACATTGGTGTGCCCAGTTGGTTCCATTTTCCAAATTGGTTTTATTAACTGAGGTTGTACAAAGGTCCAAGATGATATTTTGGATTTCTGATGAGCACGGATACTGGCTTTCTCTGTTTAAAAATCACAAATTCTGTGATAAAAACAAAGGTTCTCTGATTAAAAACCCCCAAATCCATGATTAAAATGAAACACCAGTATGTGTGTATTCAAATGTGGGTGCATTACATAGACACTAAAAAGGCCACATGGTAGTAACTACTCAGCTTTTTTAGAGCATTTGAAGGCAGACAAGCAAAAACTTCCACCTGAGTATTGCTAGTCTCTATAAATTATTGTACTTTGTTCAAACTGGCTTGTAACAACCCATTCAACAGCTGGATATGAGTTGTCATCTGTTTTCCCAGATGACATGTCTACGCCCTCCTTTCACTTCCCAATGCAGCAGAGGATCTGTTAAGCAAAACCCAGATGTATAAGATACTATTTGTTTTAACGTAACAAAAAAGACACAAAAGCTTTAATAACCATAATGGAGTATGCTACCAGTGCAGCGTTCTTGTATTTTCCTGTTTGCCTTATTACTTAAATAGAGAAGGGGCAGTAAAGTTAGATAGTCATTAACTTGTAGCCTAGAGGAAATGGAAAGACTTGAGATACACTATTTTAGCCTAGAATTGTACTAGCAACTTTCATATTGTCACAATTGCTGTACTAAATATGAGCATTACTGACATCTGCAGTGTTTTAAGTATTGATTAACAATGCATGTCAATGTAAACGAGTTATGGACTTAATAGATGCCAAGAACTGCGATGCTGCAATCTACATCTTGACATATGAGTTCATATATTTGTCTTAATGAGTTATACGGTGAAATCTCATTAAAGTGTTCTTGAGAAATAACTAACAGACCTATTTATGTTAATGAAATGTTCATGCCAAAAGGTTGTTTTATGTACACTCCTTGGTACTTTCTTGCTTACAAGATGGAAAAATATAATTACATTTCAAGTAGAGGCAATTTAAAACATATATTGTGGCTGACAACAAGCCTTTGACGCTATTTGTATGCTCCCCATAACTCTATGAAGGCAAAATTATTTTTCAAGAAATATCTGAGTGGGACTAAATGCAGTTAGAGGCACCTGCCATTTGAAAATATTTCTTAAAATACTCTCAAAGATACAGTCTGCAAGCTTGAAACATTCTGTATTTCAGCAGTGTAGAAACTTCAGACAGTACAAGAATACAGCAAAAAGCACTTTTAAAAATACAGCAAAAAAGACAAATGGTTTTGGAGTCCATCATAACTAAAATTGACTCTCACAAATAAGCTACACTTGCAGCAATACCTTCTCAATGACATACTTACAAAATACATACCACAGTGTTTGATACTGCTTCATACATATAAAATATCCTAAAGCAAAAAAAAAAATCTTGACAAGAGAAAAATATCTTCAAATACCTCGCAAATTGAAGGCATTGTTCAGTTTTGAAAAGTTAGTATAATCATTGTATCCCACCCCCACCCACTTATAAAAGTATACCGTATGTAAAAAGAAGCGATGGCTAAATAGAAAAAAGCCAAAACTGTGTAAGTAATTTGTGTATCGGTATACCACAGTTGTTGCATTTATCCATCGGCATTCAAAAACATCTGGGACAGCATCTTAAAGTAAACAATGTTCACAAGGCCATCTGGACAAAACTGCAGGCAAAAATTAAAGCATAAGCATATGGAAAAGCAGATTTTTCTCTTCCCTTTAGCAGTACAGGACGACAAATGTCAAACCTAGATCTGTCCACGCTTCACTGTGCTATGCTTTGCAGCACCACCTGGCTCTCCTTGCACAGCCACCAAATATGGACAGCACTGCCACAGCAGACCATATCTGCAGGGCAAACTCAATGAAAGATTTCACTTCATGGTTAAATGGCAGCTTCACACAAGTAGCAAGGTTCTGCTGAAACTCATGTATACATTTTTTAAAAGGCAGAAACAAAACAAAAGTGGCCAGTTTTGTTTTAGGCCACAAACGCGTAAAGATAAAATACAGTGAAAGAAAATTATGCAGGTGACTATCATATATTTACAGGGGTTACAAATGTAACCAATAAATGAATAAAAGTGGCATGTGTTTCACTACTGATCTATCCAAAAAAAACCCTCTATTTTCTCCTGAGATATTTTAAATACTTTTTCATTTGTATTGATTTCTCAATGACATTTTATTTAAAAAACAAACCAAACTTTTATTGAAAAAAAATCTCAACACACCTGTAGACTTACCACACTTTCAATACAGGCATCACCCCTAATCTAATTCATTTTCTGTGGCTATGACAGCATGGTTTTACACTACAGAATCTACAGCTTAAAAGGTTCAGTGATTAATACTTCAGTACTTGAGAGTCCCAAGGTCAGCAATAAATGGGAGTTAGACGCTGCTAGGCTGGTAAGACCAGATATGTTTGGTGGGCACATGAAGAGCTGGTCAGTCAGCCTCCAGCCAACTTAATGTGACACTGGTAAGGACTGAGAGAGCTGACAGTTAACAGTTCTATAGACTTGAGTTAGGGGGCTCTACTGAAAAATAACCCAAGGCTAAATGTACAATAGATCCTTCCCATTCAAAAAGGTACTTGAGTACAAAAGCTGTTTTATAAACTATCCTTGTTCCAATGTGACAAATATTAAAATTCATCTTTTAGGAAAGAAAAGTAACTAAATCTTGCAGATTCTTTCTGTACAACATCTTTGAGATACAGGCTTTCCTAACCACCCACTTAGCTAAAACTCTCATCCAGTTTCTCATAGGCTGTAAATAGATGTCTCTTTTGATGAGGGCCTGATTCTCTGGGATTTGACCTGGACCAAAACAGGCACAGCCCAGTCATTTACACAAGCTGCCCTTCCAAGATGCATAGCTACTCCTCCATCAGAAGAGCACACAGCCTGACCAGCTCGTCCCAGGAAAAAGCACAGTGACATTACAGACACATACAGTGATGTCCCAGGAAACGGCATTAGCATATATTATACCTCATACTTTAGAGGGACTTGAAGCAGGACAGTGGACTTTTATGCCTGTAGGATGCCAGGACATCAGGACAAAAGGTTTTCTTCTGGGGCAACCATGACATCTGTTGATTTCCCTAATCCCACATCTCAACTAGTGCAACATCCTTTTCTCTCACCTTGAAAAACGCTGTCTTGTCCCACTACTATCCATCCAGAAAGCTGTTGTAAAGAGTTTTCCTAGCCTGTCATTTTGACCCTCTCTCTCATTCCCCTCTTTGCCTATCACCCATCTCATTCAGATTGGAGATCAACATGCATCCCATACCAACTTAAAATCATCACTTCCAAACAAGCTCATTCCTTCCTTCTCCCATGCTGTCCTTCACATTCTGAAGAAGCTTTTGTCAAGTTCCATAAAACTCTATCACCCTCTCTCCACATCCCCGATTAAAATTAGTCTCTGTCATGATGCCTATAGAAAACTTGACAACAGTTATGAGGCAGATGCACTATGATTCACATCCATCATGCAAACTGATACTATCAGGGTGGGTTTGATTTAAATGAAATCAATTAAAATCATGATTTAAATCACCAATTAAATCACTGGTCAGGAAGCCTTGACTTTTCTAAAACAAAAAGTGTATTCTTGTTGTTTGATATCTTTAATCATTTAACTTCTTGAAACTTTGCACTTTTCGAGAGAGGTAAGGGTTTGACCCTGTTTACACAAACTTGCAGAGAGACAAGAGGGCTGATAGGTAGCTAATCGCTCAGATCTGTTATTTCTCATTTCCATATACTGCTGTTAATAAGGATGTTATGCTGGAGACAAATCCACAGTTTGAAAACAAACTAAGAATCACAGAGATGCTTAATGGGCTCTTCTAGACTGAGTCCCATTGGACAAAGTGGTTTTCTTTAATCTTTACTAATCTATAAAGGAGCCTCTGGGAACCCCATAAGATTGGGCCCCTAATACAGTTCATGGCCTGTTGTGACTTATTTAAAACTTTTCTAAAATGGTTACAGGAATATATTATCTCAAACAGTATATAATTAGATGTTATAATCCCTATTCCATGAAGATATCTTTGAGTTTTAACATATCTTAAATTAAAACTATCTTTATATAGGTTTATTGTTTTTTAAAAAGCATTTAAAAAATTTAAATAAATGATTTAAATAAAAAATCTGATTTAAAAAAAAATTTGTTAAAAAATCATTGATTTTTATCCATCCTGGATACTATCATACTATTTCCCTGTGCTCCTCTATTTGTCTTAGCGATCTACTATCTCTAATCTTGTTAGATAAGCTCTCAGGAGCAAGGACCATCTTTTTTTCCCTGTTTGTACAGTTCCTGGCACAATGGGGACCTGCTCAGTGACAAGTGCTCTGAGACATTAGGCAATACAAATAATAATTCAGATTGTGTAGTGGGTTAAAAATTACTAGTCCAAAGGTTAAGGAACAATGTAACTCTGAAGTACTGACTTGTACTAGAGGCTCAAAAGACTTACCATAGCTTCTGTATCAATTTATTTTGATTATATTTCAAATACTTGCAATATGCACATGCTTCTACAATTTTCTTGCTGAAACATAAATGTACCTGGAAGTGCAGATGGCATGCAAGCAGAAACATAAATGACATTCAATTCTTCCTTCAGCTGGGGGAGTAAACATTTTTGTTTATCTTTTCAATACATTTTTTTAAATTAAAAATGAGTGTTCCAGGAATATGCACTCTTATCCCAAGGTCAAGCCTTTTCTATTGAATATATCTCTGGTACTTCAGCTGAAGGCCTTCATGGTAAAAGCAAGGTTAATAGATTTCCTTTCTTTTACAAAGTTCTCATCATGCTGCATTATGAAATGCTACTAAATTGTCTGGCGTTCCTTTTTATTTTAAAAAAAGGAAATAAAACTAGTTTTCAATGTTGCACAATCATGAAAACCTAACCCTTAGAAAAAAGAAACTGTTCTCTTCTGAAATGGTTGCTAATTTTATGTTTTAAAAGACTAATTTTTCTTTCAGCACTGTAAGAATGTAAGGAATAAAGAATGCAAACTACAGATTTCTTCTGTTATAATCCGATAATTATGTCTGGTTCTTTCAAATTGTACAGCTATTCAATCACCAATTTTAATCCTCTACATTCAGATTATGTGCACTGTTCCTCACTAGCAAGCTATAGCAGGAAAGGCAAAGAGAAAGAACTGAGAAACCAAATCATTCTTCAGGGGGCTGTTTGTAACAGCAACTCCAGGAAAAAATCCTATTGATTCCACTCTCATTTCTTTACAAAATGTAATCTGTTTGCATAATCAACGATGCTCCCCCTGTGACAGATAAGTACTTGTCAAACTGAAATTCAGGCCAACAGAAGAATGGGTTTTTTTAAAAGACACATTTAGCATCTTTTCAAAAGCAGATCAACACCCTGCATTACTCTCACTCTACATGTTGAATTATGCATATTACAAATCAGTTGAAAAGCTATCATTTTAAAATGTTTAATACTGTTCAGCATAAAACTACCAGCAGTAAAGGTACATACACAAATGTGGAATATGGGTAATTATTCATAAGTCTTATTCTTCTCTACAAGTTAATATAAACTACTCATGTAAGAATTCTAGGTTTTGGTTCTCCCATCTATTACAAAAGCTGTACTGCATTGATTGTATCTGTTAAAATTAAAATCATGCTCTCAATTTCCATCCACTTGGAAACTACTTCAGTAGAGCAGGAAAGCTGATTTCATCAGGCAAAAACCCAAATCCACTGCTTGGCCTCCCCAGCACTGGCTGCAACTGAAAGTCTGAGAACTAATTCTAACTTTTTTCTGTTCCCCTTCAAAGCCACACAAAGAACAATCATCTGTGACAGATTCAACTTGCAACTGGTCCAAAAAAGAATTTCAAACTTTGGACTCCATTTATATTACTGCTTTTCTCTTTCTTTAGGGTGAATATACTGATTATTTATTTTCAGGCCCACAAGACTTTCTTTTAAACCACAAAATGAGCAAACACCCAGATAGCAGCATCTCAGCATGGGTTCTGTGTACTACATGTGCATTATGTTCATGTGAAGCTCACAAGTGTGCCATCCTGACAATGCTGCACCTGCCTTCCTGTGAAAATCATCCTGGCCTGCTAACCTTTTCCACAAAACAAATTTCTGGGTGGTACTCCCTAGAAAGCAATCTTGCTTTATTCTTCCATCTTGTGCCCAACATGACCTCTTAACCAAACAGACTTCTTTAAAGGGGAGGTGGGGGGAAGAAAGTATGTGCACGCGAGAGAAACATTGCTGGATACAGCAAACCATAGGATCAGATGCGAAAATCACACAGCTGCAAGCATTCTTTTGGGAACCCAGCACTGGGGTTCATCACAATCGCTTAATGTAATTACTGAAGTCAGTCATGTAGTAGTAATGTAATTTGCACATTTTTACAGCTGAAGTGAAGTTGAATCTTTATGAGAGACTGAGTAAAAAGCAGGGATCCTGCTGCCACACTATTCCACCACATTAGTACCAAATGACAAGCATTTTGCTTTTGTTTACTCGCCAAGATGCATTCATTAGAAAAATCTATAAACCCTGCCTTGCAAATTTTAAAGTGTTTTACTTTAAATGGGTTTTTTATCATGGAAAACTGAGAAAATCTAATCTAATATTATATACATACTGTTTTTGTTCAGATGTCTCCATATAATATCTTGATTATGAAGCACCATGCCACTCAGTTGTCAAGGAACAAAAGCACACTGATATTAGACTGTGAAGTCTGTTAGTACTGCCACATCACATTGTGAAAATTAAATGGCAGTGTTTCCCCACCTCAGTAAGCTTATTTACAGACAAGAAGAAACAGGGAAGGAAGGAAATGAAAAACACAAGATTCATTTGAAAATTTTGAAAACAGCAGAATGCAAGTAGCAAGTATTGCAAGACTGCTCATGCTTATTCTATTAATAAATAAAACATTTATTATTTATTGTTAAAAATATTGTTAATGTTTTCAGATTACTTATTTAAAACCATTTTTCCTTGCCTTACACCTAAGGATTAAAATAAAAAAATAAAATATAAAATAAGAAATTTAAAAAATCCAGGCAAACAGCAGTCAAAAATCAACAGAGCTATTCGATAAGAATTCAGATCAGAGCAAGAGTTAAGGTGAAATTTAATATTTGACAAGAAATAAAAGTCTTGGCTGTATCCACAAAAGAGAAGATTTATAATTTCTGTATTTAATTAACCTAATTATGTTTTATTTTTTGTATAACGTGAGCTGAACTGGATGTCAGTCAGGGTCTTTACCAGTGTCTTATGTTTTTGCTTTTCAACAGCAGCAAAGGTATATAACAGGGTTAGGCAACTGCTGGCACACGTGCCAATTAATGGCACGTGGAGACATTTTCCTTGGCATGCCAGGTGGTGTGCGAATAAATTGTTCAAAAAAAAATTTTTTTTTCAAGTTGTTGCTCCAGCCTCTCCGGAGCAGCCACAGGTCCCAGCAACATGGCAGCAACAAGGGTGAGGACAGCACAAACAGGGATGCCGTCTGCATTCTGTTAACCTCCCCTCCTGTCCCCGGGCTGAACCTGCCGAGAATAAAGCCTAGTCCCTAGAGAGGAGCTGCAGGAGGGTGAGGCTGGGGCCCAGGCAGGCACTGCGGAGGGCCGCTGCGCTGGAGAATCCCGGCCAGCTGGGCCTTGAGTAATGCCAGCGACAGCTGTTCCTGGGGCCCGGGGGCGCTGGCAGCTCCAGCCTCCTTGTTCTGTGCCTGGTGCGCAGGGAGACCAACCCCGGAGCTGGGAGCTTCCTGAGCCCAGCATCCTGCCCTGGCGTCCCTTCGTGGGCAGGGCGGCTGCAGCTCATGCCCAGGGAGCTGCATGGGCCAAGTGGGGCCAGGCCAAGTCCCACCTTGGGTGCCACTGGGAACCCTTGACCGCCTTCTGCAGCCCAAGTCTGCAGAGCCCGAGGGCAGCCCCTACTTCTCACCCAGCCCCTACTCTCCTCCGGCTGCCACTTTCCCAAGGGCCTGACCAGGCCAGCCTGCCCACTGCACCTCCCCCCACACCTGTTTTTCCCCATGGCACCCAAAGCCTACTCTGAGTGCCTTGGTGCCCCGGTGCTGCCTCCGCCTGGGTGGGACAGGGCATCTGTCTGCCCAAGCCCCAGCCAGGTTCTCCCTCCCAGCCCTGGGCCTGGGCTCCTCCTGCTCCAGGACCATCAGGGAGGCCCGAGGTCCCTGGCTCTGGTGGCAGTTGCTGGGGTGTTGCTGCCTCCCTCTCACCCTAAACCAGCGGGCCCCAGCCACAGCCAGTAGCAGAGAGAGACATGGGCATTGACAGACACACTCTTTTTCTTCTCTCTTCTTTCTTTCTCTCTCTCTCCTCTTTTTCTTATCTTCTCTCTTTTTTCTCTCCTTTATTTCTCTTTTCTCTCTCTCCCCTTTTTTCTATTTCTTCTCTTTTTTTTCTCTTTCTTTCCTTCTCTTTTTTCATTTTTTCTTTCTTTACCTCTTTCTCTCTTTCTTTTTCTCTCTTCTCTTTTCCTCTCTCTCTCTCTCTTTTTTTCTCTTTTCTCTCTTTCTCTTTTTTTTCTCTCTCATCACAACATGGTTATCCAAAAATGAATACACAAGAACAAAGGTAGTATATGAAGTTTTATTTATTGTCACTGGGTTTATAATGTTTAGAAACCTGGTATTTACTGTAAAAAATATATATATTTGTTAACATCCTGCCATGTACCTCCCACCCCAGTTTTGTTTTTCTGGCATGCTCTCTGGCACCTTACAAGGAAAAAACTGTGGGTTTTTTGGCACTCCGGCCAAAATCGTTGCCTACCCCTGGTATATAGTAAGCTATTTTGAAAGCTAAATTATTTTAGTGAAAGTACTAGTAGTTTTGACATTCAATTACATAAACATTTAATGAAAGACAAAATTACTATAGCTAAAAGGAATGAATTATTTAGAAGTCTCCATTCTCACATATGCAAAGTATGTATCATAAAGTCAGCAGTTTCCGCTAGCCTCTTCCAGCAACTATGCTAATTTACCAAAGTGAAACCACAATTCGACCAACCAGGGACTCTTTCTTCTTCTTGCCACTTGGGACTCCATCTTTCAGTGTTGGGCACTCTTGTTCTGATTCAAAGTGCTTACCACATGCTTAACATAAGCATCTCTAGTTCCACTAAGTTCATGGCACGTGAACAGAAATAAGTATGCATTTGCTAGGCCAGGGCTGAAGAGTTGGCCACTTTGCAAGATCAATTCTTTTGTGTTATGATATTTAAGATTTCAATTCTATAAAAACTTGCATATGATTTTAGGATTAAGCAGGTGAATGATCTAATTGTGTAGCAAAACCCCCAGGTTTTTTTAAATTATTATTTAAAAATACATTCCCTTCCCTTCCCCAACCATTTCTGACTTTCTCTCTTCCCTCTCTATCCCTTATAAGTGATTACAAGTAGTACTTTCATTTCATAGATTTCATAGATATTAGGGCTGGAAGGGACCTCGGAAGATCATCGAGTCCACCCCCCTGCCCAAAGGGCAGGAAGTCTGCTGGGGTCATAGGATCCCAGCAAGATAAGCATCCAGTTTGCTCTTGAAGGTGTTAATGTAGGCACTTGAACCACCTCCGGTGGCAGGCTGTTCCAGACCTTGGGGGCTCGGACAGTAAAGAAATTCTTCCTTATGTCCAGCCTGAAACGGTCTTGTAGCAGTTTGTGACCGTGCGACCTAGTCGTCATCCCTTGGGGCGCTCTGGTGAACAGACGTTCCCCCAGATACTGGTGGTCACCCCGATAAACTTATAGGTGGCCATCAGATCACCCCTGAGCCTGTGCTTTTCCAGGCTAAAGAGCCCCAGGGCTCTCAGCCTGTCATCGTAGGGTCTGCTTCCCTGACCTCTGATCATGCGCGTGGCTCTTCTCTGGACTCTCTCAAGCTTCTCCACATCCTTTTTGAATTGTGGAGCCCAAAACTGGACGCAGTACTCCAGCTGCGGCGTCACTAAGGCCAAGTACAAGGGGAGAATGACGTCCCGGGATTTGCTTGAGAAGCATCTATGGATGCAAGCCAGCGTTTTGGTCGCTTTACTAGCCGCCGCATCGCATTGCAGGCTCGTGTTCATCTTGTGGTCAATTATGACCCCCAAGTCTCTTTCTTCCATAGTGCTAGCCAACATAGCACTGCCGAGCCTATAAGGATGCTGCGGGTTTTTTTTCCCAAGGTGGAGAACCTTGCATTTATCGGCGTTGAACACCATCAGATTCTCGTCCGCCCACTTGCTGAGCCTGTCCAGGTCAGCCTGGATCACCCGCCTGTCTTCTGGTGTGGATGCTTTGCCCCAAAGTTTGGTGTCATCGGCGAACTTGGCCAGTCCGCTTCTGACTCCAGTGTCCACCTCATTAATGAAGATGTTGAACAGTATGGGTCCAAGGACAGAGCCTTGGGGGACCCCACTGGTCACAGGACACCACGATGAGTGACTTCCATCGATTATTACCCTCTGGGTCCGACCCCGGAGCCAATTTTCCAGCCAGCGGATCGTGGAGGACCCAAGGCGACAATTGGCCAGTTTCTCCAAGAGGCGATCATGGGACACCAGATCGAAGGCTTTTTTGAAGTCAAGATATATGACATCAATCTCTTCTCCCTTGTCCAGGTGATAGGTCACCTGGTCGTAGAAGGAAATGAGATTGGTCAAGCAAGACCTACCCGCAACAAACCCGTGCTGGCTATCCCTTAAGATGTTGGCGTCAGCCAGTCCATTAAGGATGGCCTCTTTAATAAACTTTTCTAAGATCTTCCCCGGGATAGAAATCAGGCTAATGGGCCTATAGTTAGCCGGATCCACTTTCCTCTCTTTCTTGAAGATAGGCACCACACTGGCCTTCTTCCAGTCTTCGGGCACTACACCAGAGCGCCAAGAGTTTTCAAAGATCCGCGCTAGAGGCTGGGCTATGATGCTCGCCAGCAACTTGAGTACCCTGGGGTGAAGTTTGTCAGGGCCGGCTGACTTGAAGGTATCCAGCTTCTCAAGATGTTCCTTCACGAAGTCAGCATCAATGGAGGGCAGGGGATCGCCCTCACCCAGACTTCCCTGTCCCGTAGCGGGCATGGGCGTCCCATGGGACTGATGAAAGACCGACGCAAAGTACCTATTTAATAGGTTGGCTTTTTCCTGGGCCTCAGTTGTCAGTTGCCCCAACTGATTCAGCAGGGGTCCAACGTTGCCCCTGCTTTTCCTCCGGCTCCCCACATTTACATTTACATTTACATTAGTTTACTAGGTAAACTAAGAAAAGTTCTTATACTCCCTTATAGTAATAAGCCCCTTTTATATTGTAAATAGTGTTCTATTATATTTGTATTGATTTTTACTGTTTTATATTGTATTATATTATGTTCCTATTATGTTTGTATTGATTTTTACTGTTTTATATTGAATTTATATGATTTAGGCCTGTGTCTGTAAAGTAATGTCAAGTTTCCATTTTGTATGTCAAGCCTCGATCTTGTGTCTTCTGTCCAGGTATAACCTATTGTAACTGTGTAACTGTGGCTCATGTCTAACCAGTCTCGTGTAAATTGGTTCCTGAATGAATGGGAATGAATGAGGGTGCCTGAGGTACAATGGTAGCAGGCCTCTACTGAATGATCAACTCAACGACCAGAACATTGCCTTGCATTGACTCACCCAGGAATCACCGACCTCACCCAGGAACAGAGACAAGACCCAGCATTTGAAAGATAAAGAACCTACAGAAACCAGCAATCCCACCAGACAATGAGGACACCTGGATCTGCATGTATGCATTTGAGCAGGACTGTCCTTGCCTGGACATGTCCTTCCCATAGGAGACACAGGTAGCCCACTCCTATAAATGGGGTGTTAGTGTGTGATCTCTTTGGGATGCCCTTTCCATCTGAACCAGCACTATGCCATGCCACCTATACACTCAGAGGCCCTGCTGGCAACTCTCTCTGGACAACGCCTTGCTGGAGAAGACCCTGACTGGCCAGAGGATCAACTCACAGCCCAGGATAGGGAGCTACCACCCACCTTCCTTCCCCAAGCAAAGGACCTGGACTCTGTTCCTACATACCTTGACTTCAATCCCTCCACCAGGCCTTTCCTCTCCTGCTACTGTTGTGTGTGTGTAGGAACCAATAACTTGCTGCAGGCTCCCAACTAAATCCCCATCTCTCTCACCTCCCTCTGGGCTTCATTCCTTTCTGCCGTCTCTATCCCCCCAGCTTCAGCTTTCTATCCTTCTCCGCTGACCTCCCAGCCCTTCTCTTTGGTCTCCCAGCTCTAGCCTGTGCTCTGTCCTCTGCCTTCTCCCTGATCCCTATCTCTCTTTGCATTCCCTCCCCTATCTCTCCCT
>NW_005841954.1:1676952-1677240 GCF_000455745.1 Alligator sinensis
CCTTCTCTCCCCCATCTTCCCTATCTCTCTCTGTTCCCTGTTTGTGTCCCGCCATCTCTGCCTTTTCCCCGATCCCTGTCTCTCTCTGCCTTCTCTCCCCGATCTCTCTCTCTCTGTTCCCACTCGTGTCTCGCCATCCCTGCGGCCCTCTTCCTCCTCCTTGACCTCCTGGCTTTCCGTTTGTGTCCTGCCGCCTTTGCCTTCTCCCTGATCTCTCTCCATTCCCACCTGTGTCTTGCCACCTCTGCCTTCTCCCAGATCCCTGTCTCTCTCTTCACTCCCTCCCTG
>NW_005841954.1:1677259-1683476 GCF_000455745.1 Alligator sinensis
TCTCTCCCCAATCTTCCCTGCCTACCTCTTCATTCTTTGGCTTCCTGTCGTACCCCATCTCCTCTGCTTTCTTCCCCGATCTTCCCCCCGCTCTCTCCCCGTCACCGGCTTCCCTGGTGTGCCTTGCCGCCTCCACCTTCTTCCCGATCTCACCGGTACCTCTTGTAGCGTCCCCCCATCTCCTGGCTTGCCTCCACCGCCTCCAGCAGCTCCTCACTTTCTTCCCCCAGCAACCATGGCTCTCCCGCAGCCTTTCCCAGCACCCACAGCTTCCCTGACTCGGTTCCTGGCTCCCCAACCCGGTTCCTCCGCAGCCTCTCCCCGGCACCCGCAGCTTCCCCGGTTCCCCTGCAGGCTTTCCTGGCACCTGCAGCTTCCCTGACCTGGTTCGTGGCTCCCCCGCAGCCTTTCCCGGCACCTGCAGCTTCCCCAACCTGGCACCCATGGCTCTCCCGCAGCCTCTCCCAGCACCCACAGCTTCCCTGACCCAGTTCCTGGCTCCCCGGCAGCCTCTCCCAGGACCCGTAGCTTTCTCCCGGGCACCCACAGCTTCCCTGACCCGGTTCCTGGCTCCCCAGCTCCCCCACAGTCTCTCCACTCCAGCTCCAGCCCTGGCTTCTGTGTCGGCTTCTCCCCAGCATTGCTCCTCTGCTCTGCAGCCTTTTGGTTTTTCCTTTTTTCAATTACTCCAATTAACCTCGAGTTACCCTGAGCCCCAGTGACCTCAAATAACCTCAGGGGCCACAGTAACCTCAAGTAACCCCAACCCCAAGTGACCCTGAGTAAACCCTGGGTACATTGACCCCCGAGTAACTCTGGGGCACAATGAACTCAAATGACCCCAGCCCTAAGTGACCTCGAGTAACCCCAGGGCGACTTGACCTCGAGTAACCCTAGCACCAAGTTACCCAAACGCTCCCTAGTGTTAACATACAGCCACGAAAGTGCATGTTAATTTTAATTACCCAGACATCTGCTGGGAGGAGCAGTCAGCCGGGACGGACCGCTCCAGGAGGTTCTTGGCCGAGTTGCAGGACCTCCATTTGATTCAGGAGGTGCACAGTCCCACCAGAGGAGATGCCCTGCTGGACATGGTCCTGGCCGCAGGCGACGACCTGGTAAGAGGCCTCCAGGTTCTTGACCACCTGGGTGATAGTGATCATCGCGTGCTGAAATTCACCATCCAGCGTAGAGTGTCAAGGGCCCACAGCAAGGTGGTGGCCCTAGACTTCAGGAGGGCCAACTTCAGTGAGATGAGGAGATTAGTGGGAGAGGAACTGGGGTCCTTGAGGGCAGAGGAACTCAGCGTCCAAGAGGAGTGGTCGTTCCTTAAGGAAACGATACTCGGGGCCCAAGGGGTGTCCATCCCGACAAGAAGCAAGGCGGGCAGGAGTGTCCAAAAGCCCCCCTGGCTCACCAAGGGTGTCCGGGAATGCCTGCTTGCCAAAAGGGTGGCGTACGCCCGGTGGAAGGGGGGTGTAATCTCCAAAGAGGAGTATACCTCCTCTGCTCGGGCCTGCAGGCGGGCTGTTAGGAAGGCCAAGGCGGATATAGAGCTTGGATTAGCGTCCAGGATTAAGGATAACAAAAAGTCCTTTTTCAAATATATTGGGAGGATGAAGAAGGCGCCGGGTAATGTGGGGCCCCTGCAGGATATGCTGGGCAATCTGGTGGTTGCGTCAGAGGATAAAGCGGACCTCTTTAACCAATTCTTCACCTCCGTTTTCTTGTGCAGGGACCGGGACTTCCCTGCTGTGATAGAAGCCGGACGCGAGGGGATCGCCTTCAGACCTCAGGTTGGGGAGGACCGGGTTAGAGAGCTTCTGGAGGGGCTGGACGCGTTCAAGTCAGCGGGTCCGGATGCTCTCCACCCCAGGGTGCTGAGGGAGCTGGCTGGGGTTATTGCAGGGCCCCTGGCACGGCTCTACGAGCGATCGTGGTGCTTGGGCCAGGTGCCAGACGATTGGAAGGTAGCTAATGTGGTCCCCATCTTCAAAAAAGGGAAAAGGGAGGACCCGGGCAATTATAGGCCCGTCAGTCTTACCTCAATCCTGGGGAAGCTCTTTGAGAAGATCATCAAGGAGCACATTTGTGATGGGCCGGCATCCGAGATGATGCTCAGGGGCAATCAGCATGGATTTATTAGGGGGAGATCATGTCAGACCAACCTGATTGCCTTTTATGATCAGGTCACAAAGGCCATGGATGCAGGTGTCGCGGTGGATGTAGTCTTTCTGGACTTCAGCAAGGCCTTTGACACCGTCTCTCACCCCATCCTAATTAATAAACTAGGCGACTGTGGCATAGATGCCTACACGGTCAGATGGATTGCAGATTGGCTGAAGGGTCGCACTCAGAGGGTGGTGGTGGATGGATCATATTCGACTTGGGGGGAGGTGGGTAGTGGAGTCCCTCAGGGCTCGGTCCTGGGCCCTGCGCTGTTCAATGTCTTCATCAGCGATCTTGATGTTGGGGTGGAGAGCAACCTGTTTAAATTCGCTGATGACACCAAAATTTGGGGGGAGGTGAGCACGCTAGCAGGGAGAGAGAGATTGCAGAAGGATCTGGATAGGTTACAGGGGTGGGCAGACAGGAACAGGATGCGTTTCAATACGGACAAGTGCAGGGTGCTGCACTTGGGTAGTAGGAACCAGCAGCACACTTATACGATGGGGAACTCCCTACTTGAGAGCACGGAGGCGGAAAGGGATCTTGGTGTCATTATTGACTCCAAGATGAACATGGGCCGACAATGCGAGGTCATGGTTGGCAGGGCTAACCGGACCTTGTCGTGCATCCACAGGTGCATCTCGAGTAGAGCCAGGGAGGTGATCCTCCCCCTCTATGCGACGCTGGTCAGGCCGCAGCTGGAGTATTGTGTCCAGTTCTGTGCGCCCCATTTCAGGAGGGATGTGGACAACATGGAGAGGGTCCAGAGGAGGGCCACCCGCATGATCCGGGGACAACAGGGCAGACCCTACAGTGAGAGACTGCGGGACTTGAACCTATTCAGCCTCCACAAGAGAAGGCTGAGGGGGGACCTGGTGACCGTCTATAAACTCACTAGGGGGAACCAGAAGGGTTTGGGGGAGACGCTGTTTCCCCTAGCCCCTGCTGGCATAACAAGGAATAATGGGCACAAGTTGATGGAGAGGAGGTACAGATTGGACATCCGAAAAAACTACTTCACAGTCAGGGCGGCTAGGAGCTGGAACCAACTTCCAAGGGAGGTGGTGCTGGCCCCTGTTTTTTGTTTAGGGTTCTTTTGTTGTTCTCCCGCCCTGGCGGGGGGGCGGGCTAGAAGATCTATTAGGTCCCTTCCGACCCTAAAACTATGAAACTATGAAACTATGTTTGTGTATGTACGTATAGTTTTGTATGAACCCATAGAGTGTTTGTGTAGTTTGTGTGTGTGTATATAATTTTGTATCACGCCCTCCTGTCTAAAAGCGCAATATTGAGATCCCTAGTGTTGATCTGGCGCGTGTCAAGTCAACAATTGAAGTTAGTCAGATTGTTCACATGTTCAAAGATAGACTTGTGCATAAATACTTGTAAGGTGCAGCTTATTTTTGCACACACAATGCAATCATAACCAGCTTCACATCTTTACATTTCATTCACTTTAATACCTGCATCTCAGACAACAACAACAAAACTTGATTTTCAGAACTCTGAATTAAGTAAGTAGTGTGAGAGTGATGTAGCCATGCTGGTCCAAAAATTATGGCCAGGCACATTACACATATACCAGTGTAAGTGACTAGAAACTGGTCTAAACCTGTAACAGAACAGAAGTTCAGGGCACATTTGGTTTAAAAACAGCAGAACGCAATCTAAGATAGACCGGGATGGATGAAGTATCAGACTTAATTGGTTTAGGTTACACTGGTCTATCAAACATCTCTACCAGATTCCCTCTACTCAGAATAGGTCTGTGTCCTCCGGGATCCCAGAATGCTTTGTGGGCTCCCTGTTAACCCCCTTCGCAGAGCAGTATGCTGGAACACGGCTCATTCCAGCATAGTGCCTAGCTAGCCGCACACCCAGGGTCTCTCAGAAGTGCCCACACAGCCCGTCTGCATAGCTGCAGCTCCAGGAGCAGGCAGGAGGTGTCGGGGAACCAACAAGGCTTCCCTCACGGTCCACACAGCCCCAGCTCTGGCCAGCACATAGTCCACAACAGGCAGGTAGGGCAGGAGAGACATCATGGAGGCTTCCCTCGTGGTCTGCACAGCCCTGGCTCCAGCCAGCATGCAGCCCAGAGCAGGTGGGGCAGGGGGTGGGAGCAGAGGGAGTTAACACAGAAGCATCTAAGTTCCTGGGCTGTGCCCCTACACCCCATCATGAAGCATCCCCTGATATACAGACACACCAGACACTGAGCCCCGTAGAGCTCCCACGCTCTGGCACAGGCCCAGCCTTAGCTCCCAAACCCACCAAGGGAACCCCATGACCCGTCAAAATTATAGGAGAAAATACACAAAATATCTGTAAAATATTCTCTACCATTAATTTAACTGTGTTCATGCCTAAGTTCTTATCTAAAGCACATGATGTTTAGTAATGCAGTGAAAATGAATGAAAAATAAAGATAACTGCTTCATAATGAATAAGCTCTGGGAGAGATGGGGGGCAGGACCCATGGGGCACGTGGCTGGAGCAGGTGAGGGGAGACTGAGTGCCCAGACCACCCAACTGGCTGCCAGCATGGGCAGGTATACCCCCAGCTCCTTGTCCTGTCACTGCAGACCCACCCCTATGCACAGTCCAAGGTTTGCAGGAAAGAGCCAGACTGAGTGCCCTTCATCTTAAGCTGCATGTGCCTCCATGTCCTGGTCTGCTTGCCATGGCATCCTGCCACCTGTGTCCAAGCACAGAAACCCAGGAGCTGCGGTACATCTTTCCTGTCACCCTAAGCAACTCTCACTGGAGGCTGCAGGTCATCACGCACGCCCATGTGGACATGATATGGCAGCAGGTCACAACAGCATGCCCCTTCATGACCCTGACCCAGCACCTGACTATTCTGCGTAGGTCCATCTACGACACACTGTTCCCACCAAGTGTCCTGGGCTGGGCCACTGACTTTCACATGACTGATGAAGAAGAGGCCACCCAGGACACCATGGACACTGGGATGCTCCTGCACCCTCTGCAGACCATTGAGCGCCAGTTCTGGGCCTGCATCACCAGCACCAACTGATGAGCGCAGATCATCCTGGGCACCTGGGACAACAAAGCATGGGTCCAAACCTTCCACACAAGCAGAGCTACCTTCATGAACATCATTGCCTAGATGGCCCCCCACACTGCTTGCCAGGGTATCAACATGTGACCATCCCTCACTCCAGAGAAGCAGATGGCCATTGTCATCATGAAGCTGGCCACCTCCAGCAGTTACCACTACCTCACCAACCAGTTTAGCATGGATAAGACCATGGCCAGAGTGGCTATCTGGGAAGTGTGCCTGGTCATCCAGGATGTCCTAGCCAACCATTTCCTCTGCCTCGCCAACTCACAGGAGGTGGTCACCGACTTCTACCTCATGGACTTCCCCAACTGCATGGGGGCCATGGATGGCACTCACACCCTCATCCTCTGCCCAGCCCAGGCCACCCAGGCATTTACCAACCACAAGGGCTACATCTCTGTTGTCCTGCAGGGTGTCATCAACCACCAGGGCCTCTGTACCCACATCTTTGTCGGCTGGTTAGGCAGTGCCCATGATACCTGTGTCCAGAGCTGACCTGAGCAGGGTGCAGGGCCTGAGGCAAATCAGCTTGCGCAGGGCCCCGTCCCCACCCTGATCCTGTGTGCCCTGCATGTGAAGAAGCCGCCGCCGGGGGGTAGTGAGCAGCCAGACATGAAGCCGGTGGCAGTGACACAGAGTCACCACAGCCACTCTTCCTAGCTCTGTGGAGCCCTTCAAAGCGCACGGCCCAGGGAGGTCACCCCGATTCCCACCCCCCCCCACCCCCCAAGGGACAGCTCTACCTGTGTCTTCTGCAACTCCCCGCTTATGGAGAGGAGGTGCTATGTGTCACAACCCAGTTAATCAGTGCCCATGCCACTAGCAAGAGATACCATTCAGACCATCCTCATTTTGCACACAGTAGTCAACTAAGGGTTAAAAGAAATCCTTGCCAGAAACTCCTGAAACAAAATCCTGGCGGAGAGCTGTATATAATTTATGCCCACGTCACAAACAAGAAAC
>NW_005841954.1:1683488-1706801 GCF_000455745.1 Alligator sinensis
AAACAAACGTAAAGACGGGCCGGGGGAAAGGGGAATCCCCCTGCCATAAATCCCTAGCGAAAACTGCTGTATAATTGGAGATTCGGACACAAACCAGATGACGTGGCTTAAATCAATTGGTCACTGTGTAAACAAAACCAGCTTGCACTTCCGCTCTAATCGGAGAACTCTGAACACACGCACCAGAGTAACTTAGTGGTCTGATCAACCACTAACCACTCCCCGTCATCGCGGTCCCGACGTACCCTAACCCTCCTGCAGGCTCGTCCGGTCGTTCACGGTATCTCGTCACACGGTCGATTGTAACCTGAGACACACGCTCGAATGCAAACAACGCAAGCCTTCTGCCTGCGTCGCACATCACTATCTGGGCGACGTAAGTAAACAATCTCCTGCAACCAACACGCGTCTGTGCCTGTTTAATTCTACTCCATCCATTAATTACCCGCCTGTCAGGGCGAAAGTTTTACTGCTCTGGTCGGGGGGGGTCAGAAAGCAGCTGCCGGCGCTGCTCTGATCTCCGACACTACGCTCCTGGAATCCCCATTTCATCATCCATGACATCATCATTCCCACCCCCCTCCCCATTGTCAGGAACCTGACTTATCCCTCGTGCCCTGGCTGCTGAAGTCTTATGGTGGGGCAGCTGGATGGACAGAAGGAACACTTTAACTACTGCCTAAGCTAGTGCCACATGACAGTGGAATGTGCTCAGGGTTGACATGACTCATTGTCGCTGCATGTGTCCTCCACAACATCTGAGAGACCTGGGGGGCGGGAGGGTGGGGGGGAGGGCAAGTGGGAGGTCTTCCATGAAGCCTTGGATGAGGAGACAAAGTGCACAGTCTGGGCATGGCAGCTCAGGCATACATAGCACAGATAGGGAACAGGGTAAGCACCCTGCTGATGCTGGGGATGCCAGCCTCCAACAGTGGCAGGCAGTCTAGATCTGCAAAGCCCTGGCCAACTATCTCCTCACCGTTAAAAACTGGGAGCCCTCCCCAGATGAGTAGGGCTGGACAGATTTGAAGGCTTGTGCCCTAGCACCAAGCCATGGGTTCCCTGCCCCAGACTCCTTTGACCCTGCGTCCTGGGCAGTGCTGCCCAAAAGCCAGACCTTCCCCTTGGTCTGGCTTGGTCTCCCTTCCCCTGCTCAACTCTCCCCAGGGGCACACACTGGGGTGCAGGGTGCACGAGGAGGCAATGTGTTTCAGGTTAAAATGTAGCAGATGCTAAACGTTTCTTGTGTTCAATAAAGAAAACCTGTTGAATGTTGCCCATGGCAGAACTTGGTCCCTCTTCCCAATTAACACAAACCAGCAAATCTTTGGAGGGGGAGGTCTGAAAAAAGTGCGAAAGAACCTGGAAGGGGCGGTTGGGATGATTATCAGAGGGTCACTTACAGCTGTACCCCCCAACACTGCAGCGGGAAAAACAGTGGCAGGTGGTAAGTGATGTGGAGGCAGGCAGTGGGGGAGGAAGGCGGTAGGGTGAGGCAAGCAACCTAACCCCTGACACTTGCCCCTTGACACCTTGCCCCCTGCCCACCACCCAGCTTGTGCCTGTGGGCCACTGCTCCCCTCCATAGGGCCTGCCCCCCCACCCCACCCCACCGCTTACTGTATGGCTCTGGCCCTGCTCCACCTTGGGACACAGAGCACATACTTGCTCTGGCCCCAGCTTGACCACACAGCAGTTGCTGCTGCTTTAGAGAGGGACCCCAGGCTGGAGCTGCTGCCAATGCTGCTATTACTGTTGCTACTGGGCCAGGATAGGGACAGAGCAACCACATGTGGTGGAGGGCAGGGGGCAGAGGCAATGCTGGGGGGAGGGCAGATGGGTGAATAAAGGCAACGGAGGGGCAGGCAGCAGCTGCAGCTCCAACCCTTACTCCAACCCAAAAATGAAAGAGTTGATATACATTTTAAAAATATACCTCGATTTTTCAGCTAAAATTATTCACTAATTCACCCCAAATTCTTAAATATTTTTATCCCTCCAAATTCCATTTTTCAGTAAACTTAGCATGCACTGAAAAAAATTCAGCTAGCTCTACTATGAATTTCTGGCCCTTTAAAAAGGTATAATCGGGACTACCTTAAGCTAACAAACATCAACATTTTGAAAGTCAAATGGGGATTTTGGTTGTTCCGTTTATGGTCTCTCAAAGGAAACCAACTGAAGAGAAAGTAAATAGGAATTTATTATTCACTCTCTCTGACCATACAAGAGCTAGGGGGTCACAAAATGAAACTAGTAGATAGTAAGTTTAAAACTAACAAAAGGAAGTCCTTTTTCACACTGTGTGTAATTAAAGTGTGGAACTCATTGCCACCAGGTGTTGTGGAAACTCACAGTTTAACCAGATTTAAAAAAAAGGATTAGACAAATTCTTGGAAGAAAGGTGCATCAGTACTGAGCATGAGAGTTAGGGGCACAGCCTCCGAATTCAGAACTACCTGGACCTTAAATGCTGGAGGCTACAAGTGGGAGAGGAACTGTGGAAAGAACTCCGGTCATATACTGTCCACTTTCCCTTTCAGCTGCTCTGGCACTGTGTGACACAGGCCTTTTGATGTGCCGTTCCAGAACATGGGCCAAAGAATACCAAGTAGAGCTATAAGTCCTTCTCGATGAGGGGGGCTGCTAAGGGCACATCACTGATCTCTTGGGAAAAATACAAAACAAAAAAGGGACAGGAGTGAAAGTCAAAAGTTCAAAATGAGTGCACCAAGGGGGCACACTGAGCAGAGTAGACCAGCAAGTGCCCACTGGCCCTTGAATGAATCCATGGAGTCAGTGGGCACTGCCCAGTAAAATTCTGCCCAAATGCATTAATGGACCAGGAATAGGAAAACAGACCCACAGTCCCTACGGGTCTCCCCACTGTGTGATACCGGATATCAGGCAGGGTGAACCTATAGCCTGACCTAGCTAATGGCAGATGTTATTCATGTTCTTAACTGTCAGAAAGTACAGACCACCCATACTCTCAAACCTCCACATTTCTCAAAAGTATTTCAAATTGAGAACATGATATCTGTGGCATCCAGAATCACAATCATTCCTGAAATTTTTAGCCAAAATTGGTAAAACAAGCATTTCTGAAACAAACTGAATTAATTCCCATTAAATTACTTGAAATAAATATTACAGTATTAAAATAAAAATATGTAATCAAAATACCACAGCAGTTCACAAGGTCAGTGGTTCTCAACTTTTTTAGACTCCAGACACCCCTTCATAGGCCAGGCATTGCTCACTTGACTCGTGCCCCACTAGGAAAATGCCAGCTCCTGGTTTCCACTCATTTTTTGACTACAGAAAAACAGCAGAGCAGTTCTTCTGTTGCAAATAAATCAGAAAGACCACAATAGTTCATAAAGTTTTTAATACTATGGATTCCTCCTTGAAATCTCTGGGGTTATCCTATGAATCATGTTTGCACGTCTGCTAAAGATAAGATTGTTTGGCACTCTGGAAAAATCACTGCACTAGGACAAAAGAAACTGAAAATGAAAGTATAAATAATAGTGGGATGGAATACTCTATTTTCTTTCTTCCACATCAGAGAAATGCAAAAAGTAAAATCATGATGAAGGTTTACATTCTAAAAATGTAATAACTAGGGTTCAATTTGTAATTGAGGTAAAATTTGTTTTCTAAAAGCATGGATTTTTGCTGTCTAAAACCATAAGTTTCAAACCTAAGACCATCACAGGTTTCTAGCTGAAAAGCATGTAGTAATCATTAAAACTAACAGCATTTAGGGTGCATAGTGGGGAGCATATAGTTGCTCTTCATTAAGAGTACAAAATTTCAATCCTATCTCTAACCACCTTATACAGCTATTCTCTGCTGGAAATGCACAATGCAATGCATTTGTGTGTCCTCCCCACCCCACCAACAAAGTCATACTTCTATGAAATCGAATACAGCCCCAACACATTGAAATGCTGCAGCCAAGCCTTGTGTTAGTCCTTGCATTATTCATCCCTGTTTTCAAAAGGGACTAGTGAAGGCCAATTATCCTATTATCTCCATTATATAGGTACAATGAGGAAGAGACGTTAACTACTTTCTTATGTCCCAACCCTGGTAACTGTTAGCAAAAGTAAGCATCATCTCAGATAAGTTCACATGAGTCAATGGACCAAAAGCACTATATACAAACAAATAGTAACAAGTATTTAAAGACATGATTGTATAAATATAATTTAAAATAAAATATATGTAACAACACAAATTAAAGTTGATTTGCATTACAAAAACTCAACCAATTAGTGATGAATTTCAATAATATAGTCAATTTACCAAGTACTTTCATCTATCCTCCCTCAGTACGAAAGTAAAATTGTCTTCGTCACAAACTAACATATAGACTTCTAAAGGTGGAATTTTAGGGAATTCCCTCCAGTGCCCAAAGTATTTTTTTTCAAAAGCAATAACATTTCTAGAAGCAAAATAGTGTGTTTAGAAACAACTGAGAGACTTTTTTTTGTGCAAGACCACCAGCTGTGTTATACAACATTCTTTGTTTGCCACCTTCATTAATATGAACCAGACTTTAAAAATGTTCTTTCTAGAGCACAGCAGCAATTACAGCTACTTCTACATAAAGATTGTTATAACTTACTAGGTTCAGTCCTGGAAACATGCTTTTGAAGAAAGTCAACTATCTGAGCCAAAACCTTCTTGTTGCAATGGGTAGACAGCTCTTCATCACATTCATAACACCTAAACAAACAAGCAAAGGAAACAGATTAGAATCAGGAAATGTGAGTTCATTTCCCAGATCTAACAAACTTGAGCAAACCGTTCAATATTAGCATTTCAGTTCCCTAGCTGTAAGGAGATACCAAAAAGCAAAAGTGCAGTATATACCAATGAGTATTAACTTCTCTTCTCTCACTGTCTGATATCTTGTCTAGTTAGGCTCTAATCCTGAGGTCACACCTGGGCAATTTTACTACATAAATAGAACCAATCAAAATCAATGGACCTGCTCACATGCAGAATTATATACATTGTAAATACACTGATGCCAAAAATTATGAGCTCTGAGGCACGGAGTTCTCTTTCATATTTTCAGAATGTGCTGGATGTGGATTCAAGTATTTGCAACCCTCATGCTGGGATAGAAAAGTTACTCTCCCACTGTCCCAGTTGCCTCTTAATACCATACTTTGCAACTTTTGCTTATCACCAGTGACCTAGAAAGAATTACTTTTCCTCTTTCATGAATACTTTTTTGACTTCTAGAGTTTTATTCCACCGCCCCGTAATTACTGGGTGCTGGCCAGAGCCAGTAAACTGGGGGCTTTGACTGAATTGACTGGTTTCCCTGAAAATACTTAGAAACCTCAGAGGTTCCTGGCTAGAGGATCTTACTTTTTTGCTCATGGCCACATCAATCACCAAACCTGGGGTCGAGAAGGAATTTTTCTCTCTGGTGAGCATGCGTGTGTGTATACATGGGCGCACACAGCTGAAATGGGACACAGGTTGCAGTCATATTAGTGTACAGCCAAAAGAAATCAAAACTTGTGGCAGAGATTATATCTTTTGATAAACCAACTAGATATTTGCAAAAAAAAATTCTTTATTTGCAAGCTTTCGGGCGCACACACCCTTCCTCAGGCATAGGAGAATGAAAGATTGTAAAATTTCTCCTAGGTGGAAATGAGAATTAGTACTTCACAGGAGAGGTGAAGATGTTATAAGATCTCCTGGTTGGAATAGTTCATACCTACTGTATGCAGACACTGTTTTACACGCTTTCATCCATTTCCATTTCGTCTATTTTCTGCCCCAACAAAACAAAGCAAACCTCCCCTCCCCGCCGCTTAAATAGTATTTTCAATGTTACTTTCCTTTATCACTGTAAATGACTCATGTCAAATCTTATTACTGCTAGTTTCATACTTAAATTGGGGAAAAGGGAAAAACTACTTGATTATTGTTAAAGGTTATATTCACATATCTTATGTCAGAGGTTCTCATGCCTTTTCATTTATGTGCATTACAGTCTGGTAGCAAAACTGTCTCATGGACTTATTTCACCTTTATCTTAATTGTCACAACAAAACATTTAATAGATAACCAAAGCAATTACTAACATAGAAAATGTATATTCTGGTAGAAATCTATGTATTTATTTACTTGCTGCTTCAAATTGAATTTAGAAGCTAGAAGCAAAAAAGAAAACAAACACTATGGCCAAGACCAGTCAGTTCTGCAAAGCTGTGTCTAAGCCAGAGGTCAGTAATCTCCAGCGTGCAAGCTGGATCTGACCCACAAAGAGGTCTGAGCCAGCATGAAGGATTGGTGGCATGGAGCCGCTTCTCTCCACTGTGCAGCCTGCTGCTCTGCAGCATCTGCGCCCTTACTGCAGGGCGGTTGGGTATCTGTGGCGAAGGCGAGTGCAGGCAGCTGGCTGCTGATGGGCAAGGGAGCTGAGGGGCAGAGACTTTCAACCCATAGCCATGGCCAGCAAAAGGCTGCCAACCCCTAATCTAAGTGGTTGGTATCCTTTCTTGTGGCAATATGGGGGACGTTACAAAACTGTATTCTGTGTGCAAGTCAAAGTAATAAGTAACCATTCCAGAAACATCCCCAAATGTTCTAACCAATCTAATACAGCAAATTAATCAAATTTAGTGTGATACCGCTTATAATGAAGTGTGAGTAGAGAACAAAATCTCTATTAGTAGAAATGATTTAATGTAACTGGCCTGTTGTCTTTCCTGCCTTTCATAAAAAAGACTAACACATTTTCTTCTAGAACAGGGCTGTCCAACTGGCAGACTCAAGCTGTGTGGCCCTGAAGGGTTAGTATGCAGCCCACAAGCTCCCACCTGTCCACCACTTCCCCCTGCTTCCCGTCGCTTCTACCCTAGTGGCTGGGAGGGAGCTGGAGTGTCCAAGCTGCATAGATGGCAAAGACAGGAGCCCAGCTGCCCCCACTGCAGGTACATGTTGCATGCAGCTGGGAGAGGGAGTGCTGTGTGTACAGAGGCAGGAGCTGGGCTGTCTGTGCTGCACAGCAGGGGAGAGTTGGGTGGAGCGTCTGCCTGCCTGTGTGGCATGAAGACCCCAGGTGTGCAGCCCTCGTAGCATGCAGCCCCCAACTACCCAGAACTTGGAAAGCCCTGTTTTAGAACAGGGGTAGCCAACCTACAGCATGGGTGCCCCAAATGACACAGGTGGCCTTTATCTGTGGCATGTGGCAGATTGGAGGGAGGACTGGCAACACAGTGGTAGACAGGGTGGGAATCAGAAAGCAAAGCAGCAAGTTGGACAGGGAACACAGAAAAGGAAGAAGAAGGAACAATAGATTGGGTAGGGAGCATAGGGCTGGGAACAGAAAACAGAACAACTTGAGGAGGAGAAGGGGATCGTAGCAGCACTTGGGGAGGCTACAGGACTAATTTGTGACACGCGTGCCAAAAAGGTGGCCTTGGTGTTTCAGAAGAAGGCATGCAATGTATTTTTCCATCAGAAAAAAGCCATATCCCGAAGGGCTAACTAATGGCATGAAACTGGCAAGAAAAAGCTGCAATGCCCTCACTAGAAAAAGCATAAAGGGAAAAAAACTATTAGTAAAATACTCCAGTTTAAATAGTTGCATAGAATTACATTTATTACCTCTCTTTGATTCAGCACTTAGCTATAATCTGACAGTATTATCAGGATCTTCCAGTTTTACAGGCTGGGCTCATAAACATACATTAATGGAACACAGTTACATGTACTCCATGCTGAAGAAATGTGCAGGTTGCAGAAGAATGCTGTACAATGAAAAGAGGTCCATTTTTGGTATGAAATGAAAAGAAGGAAGGAGGAAGAAAGAAAAGTAAGGTAGATCTCATTCACATGAACCAAAGAGACTGGAAATGAGTTTACTTTGTTTTTGACTGATCTCAGGATTCTAAGGAACACTGTATGGTTCTGAGGACTAAAGGAGGTACAAGAAAGAACTTCTAATCTTCAAAGATCCTCCTTTTTCTTCATACAGAATGATATGACATGTTCATCATAGCTACCTGTGTAATTTCTTCTCAGAAACAGCACTTTATTTAAGCTGAAATGTTTATTTAATAGAGAAATATATATCATTCAGAATTACATATACAAACACCCCCTACACCATCTTACCATATGATCCATGTGCTGAGATTTACCACAATGCAATGAGGCTCTGTGTGTGATGTCTGAAAGTGTTTCAGAGAATGCTGGCCTTCCGAGTTTTGACTGCAGCCCTGAAAATGGGAGCATGAAAAAAATATTATATCTCATTTATAAATTTGTTTTTCAAGAAAAGTACAGCTATTTCTTCAAAGCAAAGTTCTTTTGAATTCACTTACTGGCATCTGCATAGGAAAACAGTTTGCACTAAAGATCAGATCCATAATGGGACACAAAGGGTTGACAAAGCTCAGCAATGTAATGCTAAACTTTTAGGCACCTAGGAAGAAGTAGTTAGCTATATTAGTGTGAAGTCAGGTAGAAGGTAGAGTAGCACCTTAGACTAATGAATTCAGAGAGGCATAAGCTTGTGTAAGGAACAACTTACAGATGCTATGATGAAGAAAGCACCTGACAAAGTAAGTTGTCACTTATGAAAACTTATGACTTGCTAAATTAGTCTGTAACAGTGGTGCTCTAACTTTTTGCTTGGCAGGCCGGAGGGGCAGTGCCCAGTCCATCCATGGGCTGGATCTGACTGGTGATCCTGATCCAGTGCCTGAGGGGAGCACAGAGAGGCCCCATCCTGTGTCCAGAGGAAGCTGGGGGGCAGCCCAGCCCAGATCCAGTCGCATGGTGGGAAGAAAGCACGGCCCAGCTCTGATCCAGTGAGAGGAAAGGAACATAGCCTGGCTCCTATCTGCCGTTCAGGGCTTGAAAATTTGGCAGTGGGTGAGAGTGGTGGCATTAATTGCCACTGCTTTCCTGGTGTCAAATTTCCCAATCCCGTGAGGCAGATGCCACGACTCCACAAGCTACATTTAGCCCGGGGGCTGGAGGTTGATCGCCCCTAGTCTATAAGATGCCGCTCTGCCCTGTCTTCTTTTAGGCACCTAGTTTTTGGTGTGGAATTCACAAACCCACGTTAAGTATCCAAATTTTCTATTGATGAATGGAGACCCAGGTACTACAATGCTTGGGAAAAAAAAATTAAAAACAACCAACACACCTAGTCTAGTGAGCAGGAAACTCCAAAAAATGGGTTGATCAGAAATCTTACCTGCCATGGGCTTGGGGGCCTACCTGCAGCCCTGAACATGAAACTAGATTGCATGACCTGGAACCCTCTTTTAGTCACAGGAACCTAAATTATGTCTTTATGTATGAACAACTGGATCACACTTTTCTTTCAAAGCAAGGCTGCCAACGAGGAGGAGGAGGAGGAGGAGAAGTCCAATCTATTCATTAGAGTGCTTGTCTAGGAAGTTGGAGACCTAGATTCTATGTACTCCTCAGCCTAATCAGATTCAAAGAAAGCTACCAGCTTCTAGGAGAATGCTAGAGATCTGGATGAGATGTTGGCATTTTCCTCAGCATCCTCCTGTTGAAGCTGTGAAACTGGATAGAAGGAATGCAAAAACAAATGGGGGAGAGAGACAGCGTGCATGCAAGAGAGCATAAAAGGAAGAGAAAGAGCATGTGCAAGAAGTTACATGACTCTCTAAGCCTGAGGACAGTTCCCTGAAAAGAGGGTCATGGGTTCCAATCCTTGCTCCCAGGTCTGGAGCATCTTGAATCTGTCACTGAATAAAATAGTAAACACTGTTAGGAACAAGACCCAGGACATAGTTCTCCCCTGCCATCAGGGGCTGCCATCATCACTAGCCTAGAGTCATGCTCTAAGAATTGTGGAATGCTTGCTGGCTTCTGTTCTGGCCCCATGAATCTTAAATTCTTCTTTTCACAATGGTCCAGCTTCATTAGGAGGGCTGTAGACTGTCTCCACTCACCCTAATCCATTTCCTAGTGGTTAGGGCACTATCCTGAAAGGTGAGAGCTGTATGTTTGAACCCCCTCAAGCTAAGGAGGGCTTTGAAAGTGGGTCTCCGACTTCCAGGGAAATGTTCTAGCCATTAAGTTACCATATAACATTCGGATACTACAACCACTGGCCATATTTTTTAATGAAACAGTTATGACTGCTGTGTTTTGTGATGAACTCAATGCTGTTGTATTAAACACACTCCAAACACACCTACTTGATCTGACCCCTTAGTGACTTAGTCCCAGTGATGCCCACTCCATGAATCCCAAACAGATTTTGGTGCAAGACAGATACCTAGACGTCCTGCTCAGCTAAGTTTCTGGATGCATACAGTAGAATAACTTTAGGTACCCACGTAACTCTACTGACCCAAATGGGGGCCTACAGACTCTCTGGTGCCTACACAGGTAGATGGGGGGTTTGCAGACCTCACTCAGAATTAGGGGTCCATATTCTATATTATTATTATTTAGGCTCACATCCTGCCCTAACCAGAAAGGCTCAAAGTAGCCTATATTCTTTCAATTGCCATATTTACTCAGATACAAGACAAGGTTTTTCCCTACAATCAGCATTGGGGGAAAAAGCCTCTTGTCTTACATTCACATAAAAGAAAACCATATTAATGATACTGTATATGTTTAAACTGCTGCTAAAAGCAGCTTGTGCTCTGCAATAGAAAGCAAGCATGAAGTTGATTAAATACAGCTAACACTGACCACGACTACAAAGTACAAACTGATGGGAGCCTACTGTAAGGATAAGTTAGTACAACTGATCTGAATAAAATATATGGTAGTGCCCATTAAGTGCAGTTTCCATCAGTGCCAACTCTTGTTCAAGTCATGGTAAGCCATAGCATTGAATACCAACTTCCTCTACTCCCATAGCTGAGCTGCGCCTTTCATTTCCATTTCCAATTATTCCTATTTCTTCATCAGCCTTAAATGTATAGCGTATGTCACCAAACAGGGTCCCAAACCATTCACCCATAATCCATCTGTCGCCCCTTCTCTAAGACAGTGGCATATGATTAGTATGGCCTGGCCCTCCATGAGGTGGAACCAGATCAGGTGGCTCTGCACCTCATTTACATATACATTTTTGGAGGATCCCAGGACTCATGACAAGAACACCCAGTTCTAGTCATGCGAGGGGAGCACACAGATCCTTTGTGGGGGTGGTATCTGTAGTATATACACACATACTGTGCAATGCTGAGCTGTGGAGTCACCATGGTTTGAAATGCTGTTGACTATGCTGATGTATGATGCTTCAATTATCAGGTTAAACAGTTGTGTTGTATCATGTCCAACACAGTGCTAACTCAGACATTAACTTTTCTCCTTAACTTGGACCTGAGTGGAACTCAATGCACAGAGGTCTGCACTAGCACATCCTGATGCAGAATCAAAGTCTTAATGTATCAAAAGAGACTTGTACAATAGACAAGACAGTGAACCAGCAATCTTTCTGTGCCCTCTTGTCAGATGAGAAGAACAAGATTGAAGAAAGAAAGAGCTGTGGAGTACATGCAGACAAGTGGTAGAATCCTGAGCCTGTTGAAATCAGTGGAGTTGTTGCATTAATTTCCCTGGATCAGGATTTCACCCTGGGCCTAGAATATGCCCTTATCTTCTTTCGGACCAGGATGTGGGCATTTGTTGTATTTGACACCAAAACAGCAAGGGCATCTAGAGTCACTTCCCATTTCTCTTTACATTCTGACATCTTTTTCTTCTTAACTGAAGGATGAATTCAACATGATTTGTGAAAAGATTTTCTTGTAAAACTTTCCATAAAATAAGTTATTTTTGTACATTTTTACTCCAAAAATCTCAAAAACACAACTTTGCCTCTGTCACCTTTCAGTCAAAGTAAGGAAACATGCTGAGAAAAAACAACATAGGAACATTATATTAATTAAAAACTATAACCTAGGGTGAGGTTGAACTATGAACTATGCTTAGTAAATCATTTTTACATGTATTTTTTCTTCTTAAAGTCAGAAAGAAAACTTTACCTTAAATATCCATAACTGAGAACTGCTATTTAGGGTTTTTATGACCAAACAGTATATTTATAAGAAGAGATGAATGCCTTTTTTAATATATTTAAACAGTTGAGTTGTCTATTGAGCAAAAAGGAAATACCTAATTACAAATGAACCTCTTACACACTGCACTGTGAGCTGCTCAAATGCTGATTCGTATTAGCACTAGCTGAAGTTTGGAGCAGTCGCACTTTAAGGTTAAAAACCTGCTCTGACTGTCCCCCACATACACGGCTGTGCTACTAAAGGGCTGGTGGCCAGGGGCCTGATGAAGAGTACAGCTGTGAATTGCCACTACAGGACTGGTAAGCCAGGACATCCCTTCTCGGGGGGGGGGTGAGAAATGGGTCGGAGGGGTCAGAAACATGAAGCTGGTAGGTGGAGAGTTAATGAAATGGGGTGGGCAATGAAATGGGAGGTGGAAAGGAAATGGGGGTAGGGGAAGGGAGGTAAAATGAAAGAAATCAGCCACTGAAGGTTACAATAAAAAGAAGGAAAAAAAGGATTTAAAAAGAAAGAGTAAGTAAATTAAAGAAGGTCTCATGTTTTAATACACTGGGATTTGGAATTGGGGTATGGGGATGCTGGTTGTGCTTCCTGGGGTGGCTTGGAGGGGGGGACGGTGAAAGGAGGCATATTTTGGGGAGCTACTGCCTCTGTCCCAGAAAGGAAGCCTCAGCTCATGGCAACCCAATATGGCCTCCTCCCTTGTTTTCCCCCACCACTTCTCAGAGACCCCCACTCCTAGATCTGTCTGTTCCTTGCAACCTGGATAGCTGCCATGTGCTCTGCACAGGGTTGCGCTCCTGGGGATAGGAAAGTCACACCCCTGGGGGAGGGAGGAGAAGTTGGCTTGGTGCCAGAACCACTCCCCTAGGCCACAGAGTTCATGAAATCATAGAAAGTTACAGTTGGAAGGGACCTCAGGAGATCATCTAGTCCAACCCCCTGCTCAAGGCAGGACCAGCCCCAACTAGACCATCTCAGACAAGGCTTTGTCTAGCCAGGCTTTGAAAACCTCCAAGGATGGAGCTTCCACCACCTCTGGGTAACCTGTTCCAATGTTTTACTACTCTCCTAGTGAGAAAAGTCTTCCTAATATCTAACCTAAACTTCCCTTGCTGCATCTTGAGACTGTTGTTCCTTGTTCTGTCATCGGCCAAGACAGAGAACAGTCTAACTCCATCCTCTTTTGAGCCTTCACATAGTTGAAGGCTGCTATTAAATCCCACCTCAGTCTTCTCTTCTCTAGACTAAACAAGCCCAGTTCCCTCAGTCTTTCCTCATAAGTCATGTCCCCCAACCCCTTCACAATTTTTGTTGCCCTCCGCCGGATGCTTTACAACTTGTTCACATCCTTTCTGTAGTAGGGGACCCAAAACTGGACACAGTACTCTAGATATGGCGTCACCAGTGCTGAACAGAGGGGAATAATCACTTCCCTTGACCTACTGGCAACACACCTACCAATACAGCCCAGCATACTATTAGCTTTCTTGGCAGCAAGTGCACACTGCTGGCTCATATTCATCTTATTGTCCACTGTAATCCCCAGGTCCTTTTCTGCAGTTCAGTGGGTGAAAAGTTAGTCCACACAGGCGGATGGGGGGAGGGAACACTGCATCCTGAGATATTCAAGGACTAACCTGGACAGCTCATCTGTGGAGTCTGGCCATACCGTAACGCAGGGGTAAGCAAAATATGGCCTACAGGAGGGACTTTGTCTGACCCACAGCGGGTCTCTCAGTCCCGCCTAGCCCAGGCACCATCTGGCCTGTGGTGCATCCCGCCACCCCCTGGGCACACAGCAGGCTGGGGCGGCTCCGCAGCTGGACTGCCTTTCTAGGCAGCCTAGGCTGCAGCAGCTTCTTCCAACTGCCACTTCTGCTGGCCCCAGCCCCATGGTATTGTTGGACTTGCACCAACAATACCATGCTCTGACCCCAGCCGTCCCTGCACCTGCTCTGGACTCGCCTGCCCCTGTTGAGCAGCAGCAGCAGAGCCAGCTGGCAGAAGTTGCTGCCTGGCACAGAGGAAATGCAGCCCGTCCCCTTCACTGCTGTCAGACTCTTCTTGCTGAAGCTACCCGGAGCCCATGCCTGAGCTACCCTGCAGTTCCTCTGCACTGCCACCGCTGCCCTGCTGTATGGCCTGGAGGTGATGGTAACAGTGGTGGAAAGGAGCTACAGGGCAGTCCAGGCATGGGCTCTGGGCAGCTTCAGCAAGAAGGGCCCAGCAGCAGTGAGGGGGAGGGGCCGCTTTTCCCCCATGCTGGGCAGCAGTTCAGTGTGGGTAGGTGATCTGGAACAGGCACAGGGCGGGCGGGGGTGGGGCTGTGCATGTGGGTTCCGGCTGGTCCACTCAGGCCAGAGTGAGTCCAGAGCTGGCACAGTGCAGGCCTGGGTTGAAGCTGGGGCTGTGCAGTGTTGGCAGTGGTGGGGAGGAGCCACAGAGCACATAGGCTCCAAGCTGTTGCGGGGAGAGTGGTGGTGTCCAGTCAATGGTAGCTCCTCAGAACTGCCTATGTGGCCTGCAGACCCAAATAATAGCCCAGCCTTGGCTTAATGAAACATAAGCTGGGTAACATGGTTCAGAGATAAACCTACCCTGAACTATGATGCACAAGTAGAGCATCATAGTGGCAGTGATTATGCCACCTTGGAGTGGCATAACTTTAAGCTGCCTAAAGTGTACTTAAAACTAGTTTCAGGTGTTAGTGTGTGGACAATCCAGGGGTTAAGAGCACCAGGAGCTGCCTAAAATTATTGTATAACTCTAGAACTCAATTCTGAATCTAAATAAATAATTTATTTACCAGCGACTGGTATATAAAAAGTACCTTGTTGGTACAAAAAAGTAAAACCATCATGGGAAGCATCTGTGCTATTCACAAAGCCCAGAGCTCATTGCCGAGCTTTGACTTCAGAAGGCATGTGGACTTCTCTTGGCCCCCAGAATGTTCCATGAAAAGTTATGCACAGCTGCTCAGCCCCACATGTATCCCCCATGCCTTCTGTTTCTCCAGAATCAGCCTCACTTTTCAGAGTCTAAGCTACAAAGGTAGAAAAATGTCTTTGTGTACTGACAAGTTACTCAGGGAAGAGTACAGGTGAACAACTTCAACACTGTCAGTACAGATTCCCACTTGTGGGGAAAGCGTTGCAGCATCAAAGATTAACTGAGCAGACATGTGAGTTGTTCTCTGAACTGCAACATCAAATTGGCTCCGTGATCAGACCCAGAGGGTGGTGGCTGACGGAAGTCAATTGTCATGGTGCCCTGTGACCAGTGGGGTTCCTCAAGGCTCTGTCCTTGCGCCTATATTGTTCAATATCTTCCTTAATGATGTGGACACTGGAGTCAGAAGTGGACTGGCTAAGTTCACCAATGATACCAAACTCTGGGGTAAAGCATCCACACCTGAGGACAGGAGGGCGATCCAGGCTGACCTAGACAGGCTCAGCAAATGGGCGGACGAGAACCTGATGGTGTTTAACACTGAAAAATGCAAGGTTCTCCACCCTGGGAGGAAAAACCTGCAGTATCCTTATAAGTTCGGCAGTGCTAGACTAGCGCTACGGATGAAAAGGACTTGGGGGTCATGACTGACCACAAGATAAACATGAGCCTTCAATGCGATGCTGCAGCTAGTAAAGTGAGCAAAACGCTGGCTTACATCCATAGATGCTACTCAAGCAAATCCCAGGATGGCATTCTCCCATTGTACTAGGCCTTGGTGAAAGCGCAGATGGAGTACTGCGTCCAGTTTTGGGCTCCACAATTCAAAAAGGATGTGGAGAAGCTTGAGAGAGTCCAGAGAAGAGCCAGCACATGATCACAGGTCAGGAAAACAGACCTTACGATGACAGGCTGAGAGCTATGGGACTCAGGCTCAGCACAGGCTCAGGGGCAATCTGATGGCCACCTATAAGTTTATCAGGGGTGTTCACCAGGATCTGGGGGAATGTTTGTTCACCAGAGCCCCCCAAAGGACAACAAGGTCGAATGGTTATAAATTCCTGCAAGACCGTTTCAGGCTGGACATAAGGAAGAATTTCTTTACTGTCCGGGCCCCCAACGTCTGGAATAGCCTGCCATCACAGGTGGTTTAAGCACCTTCTCTGAACGCCTTTGAGAGAAAATTGGATGTTTATCTTGCTGGGATCCTGTGACCCCAGCTGACTACCTGCCCCTGGGGCAGGGGGCTGGACTTGATGATCTTCTGAGGTCCCTTCCAGCCCTAATGTCTATGAAAACTATGAAAATTTGCAGCCAGATCAAGTGCATATGTTTGATTAAATGTAGACGTGCCCCTTGCTCACAATTCTACATATTTTAACTATAAGAATTAATGAAGATAAGTCATGGAGTCCACTACTAATAGTTTTCTTCTCTAAGAAATGGAATCCATTTACATAAATGTTAGGAAGAAATCAGTTCTCCTCATCCTGGTGATGTAATTTATGAGAGGTCTAAGAGAATTGTGGAATGCCTTACTAAAAATAATGGCTGGGCAGCTGTTGGCAAAAGCTAAGTATGCAACCTCCCTCCAAGCTACCTGGCTGTTTCAAAATAAGTTTTCATGCACTTTACAAGCAAGGGACAGGGTTCAGAACTTGTTCTAAGTCTGCTTCAACAGTTGTAAGGACTTTCTCCACAAGCAAGGGAGAGAGGCAAGGCAAACATTATGATGGTTTATTCATTTATCAGGAAAGCCAGTTCATGGTATTGAAGCTTCCAACCAGGAGATCTTTACTATTATTGTTATTATTAGGAGTGGAAGAAGAAAGAAAAACTATGGCAAAGCTACCTCCCAATTCGTACAAAATAAACTCTCTCTATTATGGGGAGTGGAGGGGGAAGGTAGAGAAAAAAAAAATCAGCAAATTAAAGGTCGGGGATCAGAAGTTCTGAACTGTTGCTCCAACATTTGGAAGGAATAGAGCAGGGGCGGACAATTATTTTAGGCAGAGGGCTGCTTACTGAGTTTCAGCAAGCCATTGACGCTGCATGACAGGCAGCTCAGGGCAGATTAATATTAATTTTCTAAATGTTTTAGGGGCCCCACAGACCGGATAGAATGACCTGGCGGGCCGCATCCAGCCCCCAGGCCGCATTTTGCCCACCCCTGGAATAGAGCATACACTGGAAGGTGAGGTGGCAGGTAGTCCTCCTTTAAAGTTCTGCACGGAAAGTTTCCATAGATCAAGGATAAATCCTCACAGCCTCCAAAAGCCAGAACTGTCCAAAGCATTTTAAATTCTAATACAGAGGGGATCTTCAGTGACAATACTAAGAGAAAAACAAGGCATCATAAAATCAAGAATTCTTGATCCCAGTTCCATAAAGGAATTTAAAGACAAAAATCCCCCAAAACACATGGATCCCCAATTAAAGGCTTAATATATATTTATTTCCACTAAAGCCAATAAAGCTCTGTGCAGAATAAGGATTTGCACTAGCGTACCTTCTCATGTGATAAAGATCTGCATCTCGCTGTAAATTTACAATGCAGGTTTGCTTACCTGAGAACCACATTTGAGGCACAGCCATATATCAGAAGGCATTACTAGTTCTCCGTCGCTTATTCGTCTTTCCTTCAAACATTCTGAACATATTGACCAAACATTCTGAGCTACTGCCCGCTTTACAAGATGTACATCCACTGCTTGACTTACATGTTGGCAGGTTAAGCCTACAAAATAAGAGATAAAAGTGCATTAGCCATGCTATTAAAAGCAATATTTATTTATTTACTTACTTACTTTAAAAGGCCAGTTTCTGACATCTAAGTATATTGGCAAGGTTTCAAGGGCTTTAAAAGCACAATATTCATACTTTATACACTCTTTTCTGTGGATCAGTGATCACTGTAAAATGATGCATTGTAAAATGCATTTACTCAGAAACTATACCAAGCATCTAGATACACCTTGAATGCTTTCAGAAGCTGCACTCATAGATCCCTGCTCAGCTCAAAAGCTGAATACAAATATTACTCTGCAGGCAGGCAGGCAGGCAACTATTAGAACTGACTGATAAAAAAAAAACTGCTGCCTGCCATCAACATTAAAAAAAAATGCTAGTTACCAGCAAGCTAATATATTTTATAGTTACATAAACTATGCCTTACAAACTATGGTATTTTTGAAGGGTAAGATAAATTAGATCCAAAAAATGGCATCTATTTGTACATGCTTCTGAAGGATGTTATTGTTCCCTCTAACAATTAGCCACTCTCCCAACTAATAAAGACCCCAAAATCAAGAATGTAACACCACCATAAAATGATACATCTAAGAACAAATATATTTAGCAACCATGTCAAGACTGTTAACATTACCTAAAATTTAGTTTTGTTGACGTCAACAGCAGCATGCCCAACCTCTCCTACCTTAAAGAAGGCCTCATAGTCTAATTTACTGCACCTCTACCTTTACAACAAGTATTTCCTTTAACCATGAATACAGCCTCATGTTCATTAGTATTTGCACCAATTTACCAAGCACAGTACAATGACAACTCAGCAAGCCAGGGATATTTGTTTGTAACCATCTCTGTTACTAAATCTGACCAACACTTCACTGTTTCCACATGCATCTCCTGCTTTGCTGACTAATCAAAAGCATATGGACATTATTTTCTATCCTTTGGTTTGATGGTCAAATATTACACAAATATTGCATAATTTACCTGCAATGTCATCTGAAGAGTCTTCATCCTGTGGCTTATTAGGCCTTTTGTTTCTCTTGGTTTTCTCAGGGTTAGCCCTTGATGGATCTTTCACCCGCATCTGTTAATTACTGGGAAAGGAGAGGAAAATAAATATTATTTTATCTCCTTTATATTTCAAACAATGTTAAGGTCTGAACTCTGAAAGCATAGGGGTAGCAAGTCAAGTACTCACATTCAATAATTCACAGATTATATATAGTGTTTATTATATTTTTGCTTAGCTTTCAACTAGCTGCAGCTCCTTTGCACTGAGAAATATGAACATCTCAGAAATGCACACACTCAGAAATGATTTGTAAATTGGAAATACATGTATTGTGTAGCCACACAGTCAGCAGTCCCATAATTGTTTAAGAAAAAAAGATCAAGCTGCTATGGAGTACTCACAGTTCATTAGCACCACTTCTGCCTGTCTTTTCCATAGCCCCCCTCCCTTCTTCCCCCACTCCAGTGCTGTCTTCAGGATGAGGGGGGGAAAGGGAAGGGACCTCCATCTAGGGTTTGCCCAGCCTGCACTACAGTGGCAGGACGGGTTATTTGGAGGGGAGATCTACCCAGCTTGCACACAGGGCTGAATAGAAATTAATGAAGGTGCTCTGCTTTGAAGCACCTTCATCTGAACCCTCATTAAATAAGGGTTAATTTGTCCCACAACTAGACACTTTTAAAGCGTTCTGCATCTGTGCACTTCTGTCAGGACACAGCTATAGAGGGCTTTCAAGGGACTGATTGCACAACAAATCACTTCTGTCAGCGCCCTTTCACGTACTTGCAGCACTAATTCCTTATCTTTAAATCAGGATATTAATTAATGAATTTCAGATAAAAATTCATCATAGAAGTTCACCACATAAATATCTTGCATTTCTTCAGACTGCTCTTTCAACATAGGTTATGATCTGTATCTGACATGATGAATTTTCCATGAAGCAACAGTGACAGGAACTATTACCCCTTCAGCTGAAATCTCTGAACTCTAATTTCTATTTAGAAAAATCTGATTTACAGCAGTGGTGGCACAGTTTCCTTAGTACTCATCCTAGGAACAGGTCACTAATGCAGATGCAGACCTTATAAAAGACATTTGAAACACACACACCCCCCCCACTAAAACATATAGATATTCTCACTCGTGCAGTAGACACATTTCTAAAGCTTTGAAAGCTAAGCCCAGTTTCAGGAAAATAAAACCAGTTACAACCTCCTGCAGTTGAGCTATACCTGGTTAAAGACCTAGCTACCTTAAAACATACCATACTTACTTGAATATAAAATGACCCTGAATATAAGATGAGCCCTCAATAATTAATTCCATTTATGGAAAATTCATAAATTTGTTATAATTCTCGTGTGTGTGTGTGTGTGTGTGTGTTTTTCCAGGCTCTCAGTGCCCTGGGTCAGTGCCAGAGTCAGAGCCACAGCAGCTGCCTGTTACCTCCTCTGCTTCATATGCAAATAGGAGATGGGCTTTTTTTCCCCTAACTGGAGGGGAAAAAAACTTGCCTTATATTCAAGTAAATGTGGTAATATACAGGATCACAGGAAAGCAGAGATAGAAGGGATCTCACAAGGTCATCTAGTCCAGCCTCCTGCTCTAGACCAGTGCATCCCTTATTAAATAATCCCAGCCAAGTGTCTGTCTAATCTGCTTTTGAAAGTTGCCAAGCATGCATATTCCTGGTTAGCCTGTTCCAATGCTTGACCACCCTCATAGTCAGAAAGCTCTTCCTTAATCTCCTGCCTAAATTTCCCATGCTATAGTTTAAGGCTGTTCCTCCTAATCATGTCTACTATGCTCACAGAGAAAAGTCCATCTCCATCCCCTCTATAATCACCCTTCAGGTATTTAAAGACTCTTATCATATCCCTCCTCAATCTTCTTTTCTCCAGACTAAATAATCCTAATTCTTTCAGCCTTTTCCCTTTGACTCCCAGGCCCTTGATTATTGTTGTTACTCAGCACTGGACTCTTTCCAAACTGTCCACATCCTTCTTGAAGTGTGAGGCACAAAACTGGACACAGAACTACAGGTGAGCCTCACCAGTGCTGAACAGAGTAAAAGAATCACTTCCCCTGATTTGTAAGTGACACTCCTGTAATTACAACTCAGGATGCTGTTGGCCATTTTTGTAACAAGAGCACATGATAGGCTCATATTCAGCTTATGGTCCACCATAACCCTTAGGTCCTTCTCTGCAATACTACAACCTAGCCAGTCATTCCCCAGCCCAAGCACAGCACTTATCTCATCTGATTGACTATGGACCATTTCTCCAATAGAGGTCATTCTAGATCCTAGCCCTACTCTTGAGAGTGTCTGCAATTCCACACAGCTTGGTGCCATCCAAAAATTTGCTACGCTTACATTCAATCCCATCATTCAAATCATTAATGAAGATTTTAAACAACATCGGACCCAGAACAGACCCTGGGGAACCCCACTTTATATCTCCTGCGAACTACACATTGAGTCATTGAGGGCTAGTTGCTGAGTATGATGACCCAACTAGTTATGTATCCACCTTAAAGTACTAAATATACTTCCTGAGCCTTGTTAATGAGAACCTTGTGGAAGACAGTGCCATACCCTGACTTTAGCAAGGCTTTCATCACATCCACTGCTCTCCCTCTCATCCACGGAGCTTGTCACTTTATCATAGAAGGAAATCAGTTTGGTCAGGCATGCATGACTTGCTCTTGGTGAATCCATGCTGGCTGTTCCTGATTATATTGTTCTCTTCTAGGTGCTCCACAATGGATTCCTTGAGGACCTGCTCCACAATCTTTCCAGGTATTGAGATCAGGCTGACTGATCTATAATTCTTTGGATCCTACTTTTTCTCTTTCTTAAAGATGGGCACTATATTTGCCTTTTTCCTGTCATCTAGGGCATCACCAAACCTCCATGGGTTCTCAAAGACGATAGCCAATGGTTCCAAAATTACCTTAGGCAATCTCCTATGTCCACTGATTAGCTTTTTGTTTTATTCCTACTTTGGAATATACTGCTATTGATCTTAATGACAAAAATATTCCCTTTCCTTTCTTACCTCCATTGGCAAAGAATGGAATAGTAGACATTATTGATAGGGACCTATCTAACTCACACCAAGAGAAACCAATTTTCATGGCTTGGTCACAGCCTGAAGAGCTGATTTCACGGTTATTCTGTGGTGGCCCCAGCCCTTGGTGCTGATTGGTAGACAGGCCCTGGGAGGAGAAGGGGGAAGGGAGTGGCCACCATCTTGACTCCTGGATGCCCTTTGTGCAGCCCCACCCCTCATCAATGATTGGCAGAGGCATAAGGGGGCAGCTGCCCCCCCAGCCAACATTTGTGCCACCCCACCAGAAGGCCCCTATCCCTCCCAGGCAGGCTGTGAGGCTGGACTACAGAGGCAGTGAGAAATGCTGGCTCCCATTGGGAAGCCAGCATTTAATTTTTATTAAGGGTTGGGGTTTTTTTTGGTTGACTTCCTGGGAAATCATAGCCAATGCCATTTTTGGTGACGATCGTGGAAACCACCGTTTTTAGTAGTTTCTGTAAAAACTGTGAAATCACAATTCAAATAGGTCCCTAATTATCGATATTCAGGATATCGGCATTGATATCTAAATGTCTCCTCTGAAATGAGTGAAGCAATTTACACCTCAAAGCTACTGTTTCAGGTATACCATAAACCCAGGAAATATCTTTGCATTAGTCAGACTACTTCATGCACTGAAGATTTTCTTTGCAACCATAACTAGAGATTTACTTCAAAATAAAAAAGCCATGTCTCTGCATAATAATAATAATAATAATACTAATACTACTACTAATAATAATAATAATAATAGATATGCCTGTAAGTCCCACCCAAACTGGTTTTTCATCACTTCTTTTCACCACTCCTCCCTTGTTCCTGAGAAAGGAAAAGCAGTATTATATGGTGGATCATATTACACTGTATTAAATGGCATACCATTCTTGACTAGTAGAATATTAACAATTCCCTGTAATTAAGGGTCTGATCCTGCAAATACTTACCAGTAACATTTTAAGCATGTAAGCAGTGGCACTGAATTCAGGAAAATATATTAAGTTGCACGCACATCTGCCAAATAAGGACTTACGATCATACATCCGTAACATTATAATAATTTTTTTTTAATTAATCTTAAGTGCACCAGTTTCCATAATATGCTTTATTAACCATTATTTTGGAACAATTTTACTGTCACCTCACCCCATTCAGCTCAGACCATGAGGGAAGTATTCCCAACTTTCTCTTCCTGGCCTTCAAACTGTCACAACCCAAAGTTGTGGTTTTTATATTTGAGTGTGCTTCGGCATCGCTAAATCATGTTCCCGCCAAATTGCAGCTCTTTTGCACGGTGGAGTGTTCTGCTGCAACAGAGAACCCGTGTGCAGGAGCTTTTCCCGCCAGTTCTGTAGCTTTCTTTGCATAGTGCATTTCTTTTGCATTATAGTAATGCGCGATGCAAGGAGTCACTGCCATTTGTATTAGGATT
>NW_005841954.1:1707124-1708402 GCF_000455745.1 Alligator sinensis
GAGCCTGATTCACTCCGGGGTCAAGGAACCGAGTTTATTAGAGTCCTCCACCGAGAACTCAAGCAGAGCTGAGCCTGGAAAGCTGACCAGCCTACACCGCGACCACCTTGGGTGTAAGTAAATAATCTTTTCAATCAACCATTACGCCTCCGTGACTGATTCTAGCTCGAGCGTGCCATACCGCACTGCGGTATTTTCCAACCCCGTGTACCCGGGCTACCGGCCACAGCCTGTGTACACACAAAGACGGGCCCCCAGCTCGCCCCGGCTCACACATGGCGACCCAGATGGGATCGGGAGAGAGCTCGCACATGGCGATCCAGGCGGGATCGGGAGTCGGCCCGCACACAAACTACTTCGAAACGTGGCCCAACTCATCATCAGAAGCAAAGTCCCCTGCGGTCAACAGACTTCAAAAGTGATACAACCCTGCCTCAACAGTAAGTGCAAAATCTGTCAAAAGTAAACATCTCTAGTACCACAAGAGTGAACACCCTCACAAGGCATCCATCACAATCCATGGTTCCTATACATGTACATCACAGAATATGGTGTATGTTATCCAGTGTACCAGATGCCCTAATGGAAAGTACATGGACAAAACTAGACAGGAACTATGCACCAGAATGAACTCTCACAAAAAAAAAAAAAAAAAAAAGGGGGAAGAGACGCATGAAAACCAGTAGGAGCACGCTTTTCACAGAACAACCACTCCCTCTCCAATGTCGCAACTCTCGTACTCAAGGGGAATTTACAAAACACCTCTAGAAGATGGTCCTGGGAACAGAAAATCCTAACTCTTCTGGACGTAACCACCCCCCACCCCCAGATTTATATAGACAATGACATTATGGCTCATTACAACCTAACGAATACAGCCAATAATGTCCCTCCACTTCACAGGTAAGAACTCCCTCCTTCTTGAATAGTCTCCCTCTGCCACTAACCTAGATTGCCTATTTTACTGAGTTAATTTTGTTTTAAGCAATGTTCCTGTTAACACCTTTTCACTCCTACTTCACAGCCCTCCTCCACCCCTCCAAGCAGACTGTTTGTATTTGCATGCATAGCGTCTTTTCTATGACAGTGAGCTCAGCCTGTGTAGTCTTCTTCCTCAGACCTGAAGACAAGCACTTGAAACCCAGAAGTTTGGCCAACTGCACTCCCAACTCTGCAACTATTCCAATAAAAAGTATCCAAAAAATCCTTGCCACTCAGATATGAACTATCACAGCTACATCAACATTTCAACCCTATTACCCAGAACTGCAGCAGGAA
>NW_005841954.1:1708412-1718396 GCF_000455745.1 Alligator sinensis
AAGTGGAGTCACAAATAATTCTGGGATATGTGCTCCCCTTTGACATGCACCGAGTTAATCTCTACCTTCTTGTTGAGGCATAAGATGACAACTGACTGCTTGTTCATCAGTTCCTGTACTATTTGATTCCTATTTACATCCCAGTCTTGCCCTGTACCAGTGTATCCATTTTTTGGCCCATGACCTGAGTTAGTGCGATTCCCTCATTAATTAACCTGGTAGCCTCACCAACAACTTCCAGAACCAGGCATTTGAATTTTTTTAAAAGCAGCCTGGACAGCTAATTTGAAAAGTTTCAAATTTGACACACAGTAATAATAACCAATGCAAGGTAAAAGTGGAGAATGACATTAATTTGACCAAGCTTTATATAGCAGACCTTCTAAACAAGTCAAATTTAGCACAAGAGTAGTTAGATAACAAGCAACTTCTTCATGACATTCATATTTAGATACTGAAAGGTAAATATATTGTGCTCAAACTAAGTTTAACATTTAAACTAACTTGATTCTTTTTGTAATGATGTCACCTGCAAAATAAAAGTATTATGAAGTAGTAAAACGCTAGGCCCAACAATGAGTTTAGAGCATGTATGAACATCTATTTAACTTCTAAAAGCACTTTTCATTGCATCGTTTCACTTGCCTCCTTAGTCTCTACTACAGGGGTAGGCAACGTTTTTTGGTCAGAGTGCCGAAAACCACAGTGTCTACCTTGGAAGGTGCTGGAGTGCCAGCATGCCAGAAAAACAAAATGAGGGCAGGGGGTGCATGGCAGGATTCCCTGCTTGTGCCCCTTGCCCCCACCCAATGCTCCTGCCCCCCAGCCCTGCTGCCCCGTGCCCCCCACCCAGAGCCCCTGCCCCCCAGCCCCTGCAGTCGCTGCCAGCATGGAGCCTGGTACAGCCATTTGCAGCCTGCTTGCTGCAGCTGCCCACAAGGCTACAAACAGCTGTGCCAGGCTCCAGAGCCCCAGCATCAGCTCTGTACCGGTGCGTGTACGCACGCCTCAGAGCAAGCAGTGGAGGAGGGGCCTGAGGCAGCACAACCCCGGTCTCTACCCTGCTCCCGGCACAGGAGCCCAGCACAGCTGTTTGTAGCCAGCCTGGGCTCTGGGCAGTTGAAGCAAACAGCAGGCAAGCTGCAAACAGCTGCACTGGGCTCCACAGCTCCTGCATTAGCTCCATGTAAGTGGCAATGCTGTTTAATATATTCATAAATTATTTGGAAAAGGGGGTGAGTAATAAAGTGAACAGATTTGGGGATTTGGACAAATTATTCGAAGTGATAAAGACCAAGGCAGACTGTGAGGAACTACAGAAGGATCTAGCGCTATTAAGTAGGGGTGAACCAATAGAGATTTTGGGGGCTGATACCGATATCCGATTTTTAAGGAGGCATATCGGCTGATACTGATCCAATTTCCAATACAGTGTGGAGAGCTGCCTCCAGCTGGTAAGTCCATTGTGGTGAAAGGGGAGGGAACAAGCATGGGGGGACAGATCAACACCCCCCCACCCGCAGTGAGGGAGAGGACAGGGGCAGGGACTACCCAGCCAGGGTGGAGCAGACCACGGGACAAACTTGAAGCTTGTTGAGGGGGGCGAGGGTTGGCCCCCACCGCTGCACACACCCTGGGAGGGCATGGCGGGGGGGAGGCGTGTGCCCCCTGATCTGCGCGGGGCAGGCAGGCTGCAGCTGCAAGCTGAAGCCAGAGCTGTGCCAGGCTCTTCTCGCTGGGGGCTGGGCTTGGGGCCAGGGCTAGGGAAGGGGCTGAAGCCACTGCAAATTTCACTGTAGTCTCGCTCTCAGCGCTGCCACCACGCGTCTGGCATGGCCCCGGCTCTTCCTGGCTCAACCCCTGCCTCCCCCCACGCGCTGGGAAGAGCCAGGGCTGTGCCGGGCATGCGGTGGCACTGGAAAGGAGCTACGGCAAATTTGGGGTGGCTGCAAACCACTCCATAGCCCCTGCCCCAAGTCTAGCCCCTGGTGCAGCCCTCAGCTGCAGCCTGCCCACCCTGCCCTGAACAGATCCAGGGGGGCACACCCCTCCCCCGTGCCCTCCTGGGGTGCGTGCAGTGGCAGAAGCCGCCTCTGCCCCCCTGACAACCCACAGGTCTGTCCTGCACCCTGCCCCGGCTGGGCAGCGTCTACCCCTTCCCTCACCCCTCCCCTGCCGCCACAAGGGACATACCAACTGGCCCCATTGGGCCGATTTCCAATACAGCCAATTTTCTTTATATTGGTACCGATCCAATATCGAACCGATGTATCAATGCATCTCTACAATTAAGTGAATGGGCAATTAAATAGCAGGTGAAATTAACGTAGAGAAGTGTGAAGTGATGCACATAGATAAAAACCCAAACCCTACCTACACAATTATGGGTTCTACAGCAGCTATTACTGCACCGGAAAGAGATCCGGGAGTCTTCGTGGACAGTTTGCTAAAAAACATCAACTCCATGCTCAGCAGTCATCAAAAAGACAAACAAAATATTAAGGATTATTAAGAACAGAATTGTAAATAAAATGAAAGTATCATTATGCCCCTTTAAAAATCCATGGTGTGTCCATACCTTGAATACTGTGCCCACTTCTGGTCCACACATCTCAGAAAGGGTATAGAAGAACTAGGGAAGGCCCAAAGAAGGGCAACAAGGATGATTAGTGGTACAGAGGGGCTTCCATACGAGAAAACACTAAAGAAACTAGGCCTATTCAGTTTAGGCAAGAGAAGCTTGAGTAGGGACATGATAAGGGTTTATAATATACTAAATGGCAAAGAGAAAGGGATTTATTATTTACTGTCCCTCAATACAAGAACTAGGGGTCACAACATGAAACTAGTAGGTAGTAAGTTTAAAATTAACAAAAAGAAGTTCTTTTTCACACAGCGTGCAATTAAAATGTGGAACTCATTGCCACCAGATGTTGTAGAAGTTGACAGTTCAAATAGAGATTGGACAAATCCTTGGAGGAACAGGGCATCGGTAGCTATTGATCATGGGAGTTAAGGATACAGTCTCTGAATTAGTACTTCCTAGACCAGGGGTGGGCAAAATGCGGCCCAGGGGCTGAATGCGGCCCGGCACGCCATTCTATCCGGCCGGCCTGCAGGGCCCCTAAAAAATTTAGAAAATTAATATTAATCTGCCCTGGGCTGCCTGTCATGTGGCCCTCAATGGCTTGCCGAAACTCAGTAAGTGGCCCTCTGCCCAAAATAATTGCCCGCCCCTGTCCTAGACCTTAAATGCTGGAGACTACAAATGGAAGAGGAACAGGGGGGAAAAACACTGGCCACACCTAGTTCACCTTCCTTTTCAGCATTTACCCTCTGCCAATGTGTGACACAGGATACTGGGCAAGATGGACCTATGGTCTGATCCAGTAAACGGCAATTCTTATATTCTTAAATAAATTACTTCAGAGCAGTGCAGTGGATTTGGCCACATATATCCTATCAGTTTTAAAACAATACTAATTAAACATCTCAAGCTCTGCATCTCTGTGCCTTAATTCCCTGACAATAAAATGGAGGTAATACTTCCCTATCAGCCAACATGAGGCTAAATATTTTGGAGCTGTTCAGACACTGGTGGCGAGGCAAGAAAGGTACATACATAGATAAAAGAGAAAAAATGCATTTGTAAAATAATGACCACCTTTTAGAAAGACTGCAAAAGCCTCCATCCACCTTGATAAAATTTTAAAATTGTAACCTGAAGGCCATTCCCATCGGCAACCAACCTCTTACCCCAAAACCTCAACAGTAAAAAAGCCAAAGCACATAGGGTCCCATGCAGAAGGTTCTTAGAAAATAAGACAGAGGAATTTGTATCTAATCCAAAGAGAGCATTAAGTATATGCTGATATGGTACAAGGCAGAGAGAGAGAAAGAGAGAAAGTCAATTTGCCTAGGTGTAGCATTCTGCTAATACAAGCTTTTCTGCTTCTAGATCTGGAGCTGGTATATTCAAAGCTAAATTAGAGATCCCTTCATACTATTGCCTTATGCCACAAAGTGAAGCTCTTAAGGTATGTCTATCACCATTAGATCCATTTTATGTGGAAGAAGCCCAGACACCAAGCAGCCATACAAAATCCTAAGATAAAAGCAATATGCAAATGTTACCTATTATCCCTCTGAGAAAGGGTACTGTGATACCTGAAATCCTGCCTATGCCTGTACCAACCATACAGTTGGTCCAATAAAATATATCACCCACAAGAATTCTTACTTCTTGTATATCTCCTGGACCATCACAACATCACCTCAACACTACCACCCAAGGAAATGAAAGTCCTCCATACATACTTAATAGCAGTCTTCAACTACCTGAAGGGGTTGTTGAAAGAGGCTGGAGCTAGGCTGTTCTCAGTGGTGGCAGATGTCAGAACAAGGAGCAATGGTCTCAAGCTGCAGCACGGGAAGTTTTGGTTAGATACTAGGAAGAGTTTTCTCACTAGGAGGGTAGTAAAACACTGGAACAGGTTACCCAGAGAGGTGGTGGAAACTCCATCCTTGGAGGTTTTCAAAACCCAGCTAGACAAAGCTTTGGCTGGGATGATCTAGTTAGGGCTGGTCCTGCTTTAAGCAGGGGGTTGGACTACATGGCCTCCTGAGGTCCCTTTCAATTCTAACTTTCTATGATTCTATCTTTAGGTGGCTTTGAGAGGAAACCTCTCCAGACCACTGAAATTTCAAATTATTCCCTTACCCCTATGTACAGTATATTTAAAAAGAAGCAGCTCAAGAATTGCTTCCATGTCAGACAGGAATAAAGCTACAGTATCTTTCAGTGTTATGCAGCAAAGGATGAACTTCATATATTTAGTGTATATTTCAGACTGCTATATTATAGCTGACCAGTGAAAGAGAGATGAAAGGGGGTGGGGAGAAAGAAAAGCGGGGAGAAGAGAAAGAGGGGAGGGGTGGGGAATGGAGAATGCCTAGGCATCACCAGTAGGTAAATAGCTGGGGGGGGTTAAACATTTTAGCTAACAGGTTTTAATTAGACACATTTTAAAAGCATCACTGGCACCTGGCCTAGACAGGATTAACAACTTTACAAAGCATTCCCTGACTGTGCTCGGCTCTAAGGCACAACCTACCTCTCTTGTTGCCAGAGAATGGATTTATCTGCTCTTGTATAAACACACAGGCTGTGTGACCACAAAGTATAGCCAACTGCAACAAGGGAAGCTAATAACCTTGGGAAGTCAATCAACTCCATAGGTAAACTGGTAATAATGTTGGTCTCACACTTTGCTTGTACAAAATAAAATTAAGATAATCAACCAAATGTAAACTGAAGTGTGACTACATGAAAGCAGGCAGGCAATCCAAAGCAACTGTTTGAAGGAACGGTAAGCACCTCCATTCATCTCAGAAGGCTGGTTACAAAATCTGTAAAACCAGTACTGTCAACTCTTTAATTATTGTGCACTTAAGCTGGAACATGCTACAACTAACATGTTCATCCCAAACTGCTTCTCATCTCTTCTCAGGCATAGTGAGCACCAAATGTCTCCTCTCCCACTATCAAAAGCTTTCAACTATTATAATATAGTCTCATGTAAAAAAGACACTGAAAATGTGAGACAGCAAAAAGTAAACTGAATATAGTATTCAGCTAAGCAGAACACAGCTGTTGCTGCAGAACGTTCGACACCAGGATCCCATAAGGGGGAGAGGTCATCAATATACTTACTCAGGAAGTCACAATGTTCCATACCTGCATTTGGGAGACAGAGGCATTATGAACTTCTTATCTCAGGAACTATGTATTCCTCTGGACCAATCTATCATACAAACAATACTACCTCTACAAGAGCTGTAGAACTGTTGCACGTTCCGACACAAGACACAAGCTACGAGTACATATGTTTTGGTGGCTTTTCATAGCTACTTGCGGCATTTTGCCCAATTCATTACTAGATCAAATGTCATCCAATCAGAGTAGGACAAACATTTATCATGGCTAGCAACTGGACGATGTCATCAATCAACAGTTCAGGACTTTCAGTGTTATGACAGCCATAAAAACCTTTGGAGCAAACAAGGCCTTCACTGCCTGCTACAGTAGTAAAAGGACCAGAATTGCTGACTGGTAGTGGCAGCAACACTTTTTTCATTGGAAACTGTCGTTTGAAATTCTGAAAGTGTTGCATCCAAGTTCTTCTGGCCCAGAGGCACATCCCACACCAGAATGAGAGCTCATATACTAGTAGTGACATTACATTATAGTCCTAGAGGGATAATAGACCGCTGTGCTTTGTACAAGAATTTAAGTAGACCCTTCTGCCTTTATCTTATAAAACTTTCCTGATGACAGTAATGGATCCCAGAGTACTTCCCACTTTCATTAATCAACCTGATCCATCTGCCTGTGCTAAGCCCTGCTTGTCAGTTTTCATGCTTTGCATTCATCAAGACTCTGTTCTGCCCGTCCTTCATGCTGAAAGTGCTAATTATTAACACACATTAGATGTGCCTTGACAACAAAAGTGCCCACAACCTGTTTTATGACCAAAACAAATGAAAAGGATTAAGTATATACAATGCCAAAATGAGCAAACACTTTGCTGCAGAACGTAGGTTAGTCTCTCCTATAGCTGATTTTAGATCGGTCCAATTCATGCAGCAAAAGTAAAGTATTCTACTTCCTACCCCAGCCAAAAGGAAAACAGAAAAAACCCACTAAAGATGAATAAGGAGAGAACTAGTTTGTTAGAAACGTGTTGTGGTCACCTGTAATTCTGCTATGTAGTCACAGCAAGCCCTTAAAAAGCAAAGCGTGTGCCACAACCAGGAATAAGCCAGCCAGGACATGAGGAGGACATAAGGGTTAGAATGCTGACCGCTGAGAAAATGAGAACAACAACTGCTTTATGCTGACAAAATAGGAATACTCAGATGACAACTGGGTAAGATGAGAGCTGACTGGCCAGGTGATAGAGCAATATGAACCGTGGTACATGCAGGCCACCATCACAGAAAAGCCAAGATGGGTGGATTATGTGAAACGAGACAGGCAAGAGAACAGAGTCTACTGTAACAATAGGATAAAGACAACCCAAAAGAGGTGATTCAAGAAGCTGAAGGAGAACACAATGAAAGTCATAAAATCATAGAAAGTTAGAGTTGGAAGGGAGCTCAGGAGGTCATCTAGTCCAACCCCCTGCTCAAAGCAGGACCAGCCCCAAATAGATCATCCCAGCCAAAGTTTTGTCTAGCCAGGTTTTGAAAACCTCCAAGGATGGGACTGCACCACCTCTCCGAGTACCCTGTTCCAATGTTTTACTACCATCCTAGTGAGAAAATTCTTCCTAATATCTAACCTAAACTTCCCTTGGTGCAACTTGAGACAGTTGCTCCTTGTTCAGTGACAGTTTAGGGGACACACTGTGCAGGAACACCTAGAAAGAAAGAGCAAGAGCTGCCTACCCTGAGAACTGGCCAAGGTGAAAGAGGAATAATAATCATGGAGAGCCCAAGATACTGGGACAGGAACTGTAGGTGTGATATATCCTTTAGGGTAGTATGCTGTGGCCCACAAAAGGTAACAGTTAAGTGGTTAGGCCTTAAGAGTTTTCCATAGACATTTCATAGACATTAGGGCTGAAAGGGACCTCAGAAGGTCATTGAGTCCAGCCCCCTTTTTAGCATTGACAGACTAAAATTTCTTGTGCCACTGAATCACTGTGCAACCCCAGGCATGTCAGTTTACAGAGAGGCAAACCATGGTCAAATGAGAATATTTACCTACAGCTGCTTCGAGAATTTGGTAATTAATGACAGTAGAACAATTAAAAACATTTAAGTGCTGTAAAAATTCCAGGTGCTATTATTAGTGCTCTCCCTCAGAAAGTTAAAACCAACTGCTTAGAGCATAACATTACATTCATTTTCTTTCTACAAGCAGACTGCCCCATTTGTTTTTATGACATATGTCAGAAGTAGAACAACTTAACTGTGATTTGGGATTGACATTACCAGCAAAATCCTTGAGACAGATTTGATACTTTGGCAGAACTCAAGGGCAAACAAATCTTTTGAATACCAGTTTTGAAAAATTTCCTAAAGAAATATTTGCAACTGAGGAAAACTGAAGAGCAACTTTATAAGGCAAAGTCTGCAATGAGCCTAGCATATATTTGTACTACAACTCTACCTCCCTTTTACAAAACAGAGAATACTGGGGTTTTTTTTTGAAGGATCGCATTACATACTCATGAAATTGTGAGCTTTGTAGATTAAAAGCTGTCCACTGGATCAACATGTTTAACTGTCCTCCAAATTACTTTGCACAAATACTTGAATTTTAATCAGCTTTGAGGGCCTATATTTTATATGCACTTATGGGAATTATGCTAGTCTCTCATTAGGGGTTAACCATAGGGACAGCGCAAGATAGTGGACGGTGCTCTCACAACTGTAGTATACAAAACCTAAACTATATGTACCACATTCATAATTCTAAGAGTTTAGCTGAGTTTCTCTTCTGTGGATTTTCATCCATGCACCAGCAATCAATCATAAAAAAGTGAACTCCAAATAAAAGATAAAAATTCCATGTACTTCAGCCAGATATGGTAACAGTTTTATCAGGCTACAAAGAAGTACGCTCAGCATTGCTTCATCAATAGAACCTATGCTGAGATGTCACAACAGTGGGAAGCATATGTCCCTGTAATGGACATCATGGTACATGAAAGAAAGGCCATTTTAAGTAAGTGTGTTGAATGCTCCTATCAATCTGGCCAGTACAAAGTGAAGAGAAGCGTCTTAATTACATTCTCATCTACTTTATAATCCAACAACTGTAACATTAGTGTTCCCTAACCATATTAGTAAACATCTAATGAAGAAGTTACTCCAGGTCAGGTAAAGTTTCACAATTTGATATTTGGTTTTTTTTATTTTATTTTACTGACTCCTGTATTTCTTTTTTATACAGTTGTACTCCACAAGAAATCACCAAACAAACACAGGGGCCTATCCCCACAAAAGGGCCCCTCTTCTAAATATTTTTAAATAAACAAAGAAAAATACTGGCTGAGGAAACCAAGTTTCATAAGGACCATTCCCAAAACAGGAGGCTGGGACCCATGTCCTTTCACTCCAAGCTGCTTCATCTTTTCCCCTACCCAGTTAATGCCCCAGCATGTAAAGAAATGTCCACAGAGACAACACAACATGACAAAAGCTAAGTGAGAAGTCTGAAGGAAAAAGGATTTAGTGTATTTAGTGTGTCTGTAGTGTGTGTCTGTGTGTAGTGTCTATAGTATTCATCTGCATGCAGTGTGTCTGTAGTATGTACAGCATGTATAGAGTGCCAGCGTGACATCTGTAGTAAGTGCACGTTGCATCTGTCTGCATGTAGCGTGCTATAGTGTCTGGGTCTGCATGTGTGTGTAGCGAGCCTGTAGTGTCTGGATCTGTGTGTAATGCGTCTTTGCGTGTAGTGTGTCTGGGTCTGCTTGGAGCGTGCCTGTGTAGCATGTCTGTGTGTAGCACATCTGGGTCTCCTTGTAGTGTACCTGGGCAGCATGCCTGTACATGTACACGTGCCTGGGTCTCCTTATAGTGTGTCTACATGTGTAGTGTGTCTGGGTCTCCTTGCAGAATGTATGTAGCATGTGTAGCATGTCTGCGTGTGTAGTGTGTCTGGGTCTCTTTGCAGCATGTCTGTGTAGTGTGTCTACATGTGTAGTGTGTTTGGGTCCCCTTGTAGAACGTGTGTGGCGTGTGGTGCATCTCCTTGTCGCGTGTGTGCGGGTGCAGTGTGCCTGGGTCTCCTTGTCGGGTGTCTGCGCGTGTGCTCTGCCTGCATGTAGCATGTAAGCAGCGCCTGAGCCTGCAGCAGCGCTTGTGCGCGCGGCGCTGAACATGTACATGGCAGCAGCCCCGCAGCCTCGCCCCGGCCCCGGCCCCGGCGTCAGCGCTCGGGCCCGGAGCCCCGCGCCAGGACCCCCCGCT
>NW_005841954.1:1718677-1725178 GCF_000455745.1 Alligator sinensis
CGCTTGCTGCGCCAGGCATAGCCCCATCTCGCCCACCGTGCCTGGTGGCGGCAAAGAGGGGCGAGGGGCTGGGCAAAAGAGGCGCCAAGGCAGCATTCTTCGTAAAAACGTCCAGGGCATCGTGAAGCCGGCCCATGGCAGCGTGAAGCGGGGTTGCTGGCCTCAGGAGGCCTGCAGGGTGCTGGCAGTCTTTCTGGAGAATGTGATCCACGACGCTGTCGCCCGCGCCGACTGTGACCGGATGTGTTTTACATCCTGAAGTGGTGGGGTTGCACCTTGTACGGATTCGGTGGCTACATTTTCAGTACCACCAAAAGAACCATACCCGAGTCGCACAGTGGCAGAGGGTGGGTGCTGAAAGGGGAGAGTGAACTGGGTAGGACCCCTTGCAGCCTCCAGCATTTAAGGTCTAGGAAGTACTGGTTCAGAGCCTATATCCCACTTCCTATGCTTAATAGCTACTGATGCCCGGTTCCTCCAAGAATTTGTCCTATCCCGATTTGAATCTGGCTAAACAGTGAGCTTCTATAACATCTGGTAGCAATGAGTTCCGTGTTTTAATGGCACGTTGTGTGAAAAAAGAACTTCCTTTCGTTAGTTTTAAACTTACTATCGACTAGTTCCATTTTGTGATCCCTAGTTCTTGTATTGAAAGAGACAGTGAATAATAAGCCCCTATTTGCTTTCTAGTCTATCCCTGTTTACCCAGTCCACTCTCCCTTTCAGCATCCACTCTCTGCCACTGTGTGACAAAGGATGCTGGCCCAGGTGGATCTATGGTCTGACCCAGTAAATGGCAGTTCTTATGCTCTTAAGACAACACTAGTGGAGAGAAACTCCTGGCAGCTGTTTACAAGGAGGAACTTTTTCCCACCATAAGCATGATGGGAGAAATCACAAAGGCCGCCTGGATGTGACATCCTACAAAGAGGTCAAGGGTCAAAGGTGATGCCCATGGTATGGGTCTGAGTGACAGGCATGGTGATGCTGTTGGCCAGAGTAGCAGTGGTGGACAAGGGTTGGGATTGAAGATTAAGAGCTCTGTTTGTGCCATTTGGGGCTTGAGTTGATGGCTAGTTATGCACAAGAAGATGTCAGTGAGAGAGAGGTCAAATTTGTGTTTTGGCTGGAGGAGGCAGGTCTATAGCGGAGGTAGATCAGGAAGGCTTTCACATACAGATGGTGGTTGAATTTGACATGAGATTATTTACAGATAAAGATACAAAAGGAGAGGAAGGACAAAGCCTTGTGGGAACCTCTGTGGAAAGTGAATGAGGGGTGAGATGAGAAAACTGCTCTAAAGGACACACAAAAGGAATGATTAGAGAGTCAGGAAGAGTACCAGGAGATGATGCAATCACTGAAGCCATGGGAAGACGAATTCAGAATGCACAGGGCTGACAGTCAGTGATGATAAAGACAGAGTTCTGAGATTTGGCTAATGAGGTTTTTTACAGACCTGGGGAAAAGCAGTTTCAGTTGACTGCAAGAATCCGAAGCTGAACCGGAGAGGAAGCACCAGATGTAGATTGTAAGTATGTTCAGTGAGTTTACGAAGCAGGGGCGGGCAAAGTCTGGCCTGCAGGCCAGATCAGGCCTGCGGCTGACTCCATTTCCCAGCAGCCCCTGCCCATGTCACTGCAGTCAGTTTCCATAGAGACCCCAGCAGTGGCAGGGCTGTGACAGTGAAGGGCCAGAGTTTTCGTGGACACTGGCCCCAGCAGCGCTGCCAGGGCGCACAGCTGGGCGGGGAGCTGCTGTGGGGCCAGGATCTTGCGGGGGTCACAGCGTGGTCCAGAGGCAGGGAAGAACTGCAATCTGCTCTCCACACTCCCCGGGCAGAGGTGTGCAGGCAGTGGATTGCGGTTCTGCCCTGACTCCAGACTGTGCCGTCATTGCTACAAGATCCCAGCCCCAGCCCAGGAGCATCTCCCCACCCAGCTGCGTGCCCTGCCAGCGCTGCTGAGGCCAGTCTCTGTGGAAACCCTGGCTCCGCACTGTCATGACCCCACCACTGCTGGGGTCTCTGTGGAAATTCGCTGCAGCGGTGTGGGTAAGGGCTGCTAGGAAGTGGAGTTAGGTGGCTGACCCGATCTGCCATTTTTCCCACCCCGTTATAGACGAAATAGAGAAAGGAGGTAGGACAGTAGTTGGCAGCAAGGTCCAAGTGTATTGTCCTGTTTTAAGATGGAAGAAATCCATCTTAAAACAGGACGCGGTGGATGTAGTCTTTCTGGACTTCAGCAAGGCCTTTGACACCGTCTCTCACCCCATCCTAATTAATAAACTAGGCGACTGTGGCATAGGTGCCTACACAGTCAGATGGATTGCAGATTGGCTGAAGGGTCGCACTCAGAGGGTGGTGGTGGATGGATCATACTCGACTTGGAGGGAGGTGGGTAGTGGAGTCCCCCAGGGCTCGGTCCTGGGGCCTGCGCTGTTCAATTTCTTCATCAGCGATCTTGATGTTGGGGTGGAAAGCAACCTGTTTAAATTCGCTGATGACACCAAAATTTGGGGGGAGGTGAGCACGCTAGCAGGGAGAGAGAGATTGCAGAAGGATCTGGATAGGTTACAGGGGTGGGCAAACAGGAACAGGATGTGTTTCAATACGGACAAGTGCAGGGTGCTGCACTTGGGTAGTAGGAACCAGCAGCACACTTATACGATGGGGAACTCCCTACTTGAGAGCACGGAGGCGGAAAGGGATCTTGGTGTCATTATTGACTCCAAGATGAACATGGGCCGACAATGCGAGGTCATGGTTGGCAGGGCTAACCGGACCTTGTCGTGCATCCACAGGTGCATCTCGAGTAGAGCCAGGGAGGTGATCCTCCCCCTCTATGCGACGCTGGTCAGGCCGCAGCTGGAGTATTGTGTCCAGTTCTGTGCGCCCCATTTCAGGAGGGATGTGGACAACATGGAGAGGGTCCAGAGGAGGGCCACCCGCATGATCCGGGGACAACAGGGCAGACCCTACAGTGAGAGACTGCAGGACCTGAACCTATTCAGCCTCCACAAGAGAAGGCTGAGGGGGGACCTGGTGACCGTCTATAAACTCACTAGGGGGAACCAGAAGGGTTTGGGGGAGACGCTGTTTCCCCTAGCCCCCGCTGGCATAACAAGGAGTAATGGGCACAAGTTGATGGAGAGGAGGTACAGATTGGACATCCGAAAAAACTACTTCACAGTTAGGGCGGCTAGGAGCTGGAACCAACTTCCAAGGGAGGTGGTGCTGGCCCCTACCCTGGGGGTCTTTAAGAAGAGGCTGGATGCCTACCTGACTGGACTCATTTGAGTCCCGTTTTTGTTTTTAGGGTTTTTTGTTGTTCTCCTGCCCTGGCGGGGGGTCGGGCTAGAAGATCTATTAGGTCCCTTCCGACCCTAAAACTATGAAACTATGAAATGGAATCATGCTTTTACTATGAGAAGAAGAACTAGAGAAGTGTGAGAAATTAAAAAGAGGGTAAGTGGGCATCAAGGAGATAAAGGCATCAGGGACATCACTGAGACAAATAGAGGATTTAGGGAGGGAAAGCAGATCTGTCTGAACAGAACTTCTGTCTTTGACAGGGAAGGCAGTAAGAGAGTTATAGGAAGGGAAAGGAGAAGGTAACCAAGGACATGGGGAAAATCATATTGTATGTTGTCATTTTCTCTTGGCAGAAACTGGCAAGATTTTATTTAGAGAAAAAGAAATGGAATCAAATGGAAAGTACAGGGTGAGACCTGAGTCAGAAGTGATGAAAGGGTGGTGAAAATTATAGATGTAGAATTGTTTAGCAAGGAAGGTGGCAAAACTGAACAGAGAGAAAATGGATCTGTTGTGGAGGAAGTCCCCCTGGTAACAGGAATTCTCCCAAAAATAATCTACAACACATGAACAGGAGCAGTGGATGCAAATGTTGGGAGTGAGACAGCTTGGGTGGGGATCTTTTGTGATAAGGCAGAAGAGGACAAAGAGGCTTAGGGAAAACCAGCACCAAATCAATGAAGGAAACTGAAGAGAAGACAGGGAGGAGAGGGCCAAAAGCAAACAAGAATTCATCAGTACTGATGGAGTGGAACTCATGTTAAGGCAGAATTACAGATGTGGAGGGGATGAAAGAGACCAGGTAGTGTCAGGAGAAATTCAGCAACACAAAGATCAGTGGGAGCAATGCTTGATGAAGGCCGTGTCAAGTGAATGGCCCTTTAAATGAATGAAAGAGTTGAACAAGGCAGCACAAGTCAAATGACAAAATGAGAGCAATTAAATGTGGAGCAAAGTAGGTAGATGAGTCATCAACATGGAAACTGAAGCTATCCACAGAGAAAGTTAGGAGAGGAAGACGGGAGTTGAAATCAGAGAGGAAGTCTCATGGGGTATAGAGTCTGCTGGGCAATAAGTGGTAGTACCATGGGGGAAGAGGAGAAGAATGGGAAAAAGAATGGGAGAGATTGGGAACAGTGCCTTTAAGTGGGTATTGTCACACAATATTAAATAAATATGACAGGAAATCCTTTTAGGGAAGTTGTTTCCCATTCCTCTTTTTCATCCCTTGGACTACTGGAGCCTCCTTTCACTAACTCCCCGCCTTGCACTTTTAGAAAGACTCCTGACGGAGCACTCCCACCTCTAACAAGTTAGTATTTTGTCTGTGTGGTTCTGTTCTTACCTGAAAAATGAATACTGGAAATTAATATATGACCACGATACCCTCCATATAGAGTCATAGAGAAGTAGGGCTGAAAGGGACCTTCAGAGGTTATCTAGTTCAACCCCCTAACCTGAGGCAGGATCATCCCTATCCAAACCATCCTGCAACCCTAATTTAAATTGTACATAAGATTACTTTCAACCCTAACATAACATAGACCTAATGCCCTAACCTACCACAGGCAAAGCCAGGGAACCATGGTAGGTGATGTCCTGCTTCTATAAAATGTCAATATATGCTCAAGAGGTCCAGGATAGAGGGCTACACCCCTTGTTGCAGAAGAAGGCAAAAATCCTCACAGTCCATACCAATCTGACCATGGATTAAAATTCCTTTCTGACCCCAAATCTGGCATTTGGTTTGACCCTCAGCAGAGGGGCAAGACCCTCTAGCCAGGAACCTTTCTTGCTCCTAGCAGGAGAATTTCCTTTGCCTATGCCTTTCATATAATATACATTCAATCTATGTCTATTAAATTATGTTTAAAAATCTGAATGCTTCTAGTGCAGAGAATATTTTTGTGCATTGTTTTCACTACTTACCTGCAGATTATTTCAAAATAGGAACTACAGAATTTATTTATTCCTGCCAATGTCATGCAAAAGCCAAAAATCATATAAAACTGCAACCAATTGTTACGGTTTTTATTTCGTCTGTAAATGACAGTTTTGCAAATGTCTGTCAAAAAGGATGCCATATGGAAAGGCTGGCAGAAAGGCAACTAGTGAACCAGTTGTATATGCCAGGTTCAATTTGTCACACTTCTAGTTACTGGGAAAGATTATATATTTGTTTTGTGTAAGAAAACTCTCTTAATTAAAAAGTCAACAATGGGTTCCTCAAAATTTACACCCATTGTGAATGGGGAAAAACTACTCTTTATTTACATAACAACAAGTACCAAGGGGATAAGACAAATTACAATAAAGGATTTTTAAAGTATCAGTAATTTTAGCAATGCTTCAACATGAAAATCTTCCAATAACACGAATATGTCACAAAACTATACTGAAATATATTGCAGTTGCAGATACAACATAATCACATTTTTCTTAATACAATTATAGAAAAATGTTTGTTATATAAGCTCCAATCCTGCAAAGAATTAAGGGCTTGTCAATGTGGTAAAACTTGTGAATTAGAATGCAAATCAGTAACCATTCTGCACCAGCTCCCTCTTACACTGTACTCAGGGTAATATAACGTTTATTTATAATGATGTAATTTATATCAGTTTTGTACACCAGTATATATTATACTGGAATCTGGGGTGGACAACTGACCAACTTATCCTAGAGCAATAGACTATAGGCTGCTGTTAGAGCTCCTCATAGTAGGTGTCAAGGGAACAGGTAATAGCTTGAACAAAGGGCCTTCCCAGCTGAAGACACCAGACAAAGGCAGACAAGGTTCTTTGGGTAGATCTGATATCTTTTATTAGATCAACTCAAATAGTTGGAAAAATTCTTCTTTGCAAGCTTTTGGGTACAAATACCCTTTGTCAGTCTAGAATAGAGAGTGGGAACCTGTTGAGCAATCCTGGTCTAGTGGTTAAGACATTTTCCCTGAGTCTGGGAAACTCAAGTTGTTGGCCCTGTCCCCAAGAGAGGGTTTGAATCACCTTCTCCGACTTCCTAACAAAGAGCCTGCTCCACCAAACCAGGGGCGATGCATAGGGGATGCACACAGGTGCACGTGCACCCCCTCTGATTGTGGTGGTGCACCCCTACAAAAACGTGCTGCTGATCCCTGCTGGCTGCTGCCAGCAGTGTCTGTGGGTGGTTGCCGACCCCTGGTAGGT
>NW_005841954.1:1725199-1729212 GCF_000455745.1 Alligator sinensis
CCCCCCCTGCCAACAGCGTCTGCAGGAGCTCCCCTACTTATTGCCACTGTGCTTCTGCCGCCGCTGTGGCCCCCCAGCTGTGGGGGGGCACACATTGTTCATGCACCAAATCATGTATTAGGCACCCCCAATCTCAATCCTGTTGAAACTTTCCCACTGGGCAGCCAAGAGGGAAAAATATATGGGACCAAGAGAGAAATCTAGAAAAAGCATAGAATGGCAGCTGCTTTGAAAAGTGTGTGCGAGGAGGAGGGGGGCATTCTGGCTCTACTAGGGCAGACAGATGCTATCCTATTTGCTGTCTATCTTTTTTAACCAATCTAAAATGTAGAAACACCTTACAAAAGACAGTAGGTCTGGGTCAAAACTCAGAGCTCTTTCCTCATAGATTTTCCCTTCTTGACTTCCCAGTAGGCCAACTTCAACAAGCGGGGTGAAGAGTGGGTAATCCTAGCTGATGGCCTAGTCGCTAGAGCACAGCTGGGAAGTGAAATGCAAGTTCAAATCCTCTAAGGTGGGTGGGGCCTAGAAGCTAAGTTACCCACTTTGTGGACAAGCACCCTAATCATTAGGTTATTGGGCTAAAAGGTAGGAGGGTTGTCTTACCATCTCTTTTTAACAATTTTCAACCTGGAGGGATGTGGACAGTGGAGTCCCCCAGGGCTCTGTCCTGGAGCCTGTACTGTTCAACATCTTTATCAGCGATCTGGATGTGGGGGTGGAAAGCACACTGTCCAAATTCGCTGACAACACCACACCAAGATATGGGGCGAGGTGGGCACGCTGGAGGGAGGGACAGAGTCCAGCTAGATCTAGACAGGTTACAGAGGTGGGCAGATGAGAATAGGATTCAGCACAGACAAGTGCAAGGTACTGCATCTAGGGAGAAGGAACCAGCAACACACCTATAGGCTGGGGAACACCCTTCTTGTCAACACAGTGGCAGAAAGGGATCTTGGAGTCATTGTTGACTCCAGGATGAACATGAGCTGCCAATGCGAGGAAGCGGTCAGGACAAGGCTAGCTGCACCTTGTCGCGCATCTACGGATGCATCACAAGCAGGTCCAGGGAGGTGATCCTTCCCCTCTATGCGGTGTTGGTCAGGCCACAGTTGGAGTACTGCGTCCAGCTCTGGGCGCTGCACTTCAAGGGGGATGTGGCTAGCATTGAGAAGGTCCAGAGGAGAGCCACTATAAATGGACCTTATGTACTGTCCCAAAGGAGTAGGATCTGCAATCCTTGTAAACCGTCCTAAATACTACTTACCCATTTAATGTTGGATTTGGGCTTAACTCTAATAGACTTAAATACATTAAGAACACAGTGGGTGCATTTACACATGCGCTTTAATGTGCAGGAGCCTATTCTACTGCACATTAAAGTGGCATGTAAAAAACACAATGCTAATACACTAATGTGCAGTAGAATAGGCTACTGCACGTTGAGTGTCACCCAAAAAGCAAGCACTTGCACTACTGTGCATTAGCAGAGCCTCATGCGCATTTATTTAGTACCTCATATTGGAGGTACTAAATATAATGTGCATTAGTAAAAGCGCATTAATGCACGTGTAGACGCACCCAGCAGGTGTTTCTACATGAGATGCTTTACTGCATATTAGACTAATCTAATACACACTAAAGCATCATCATCTACACGTTTATGGCAATTACTGCACATTAGATTAGTCTAATGTGCTGTTTGCTAGTACTGATACAGGTGCTAGGAAAATGGTGCCTTAAGCTAATGTGCATTAGTGCACATGTAGATGTTGACGATGGGTGCAAACTGTGCCCAGTCAGCTGCACCAGCAAGAGGCCAGCCTCCTGCTTGGTGCATAGCCACATGGCTGGCAGTTTCTGCAGCCACATGGTAGGGACAGCTCTTTGGCTATCTGCAACAGGCCTCTGGACCCTTGGCCTGACACAATTTTACACTATTTTACACTATTTTAAAACTATTTTAATTGGCTAATTTTACACTATTTTAATTGGCTTCATATTTTTATTTGTTGTGTATTTCTTGCAGTTGTTTTTTATATTCATTTAGAAATATGATTTAGCTATTTAAGGCAAAACATGTCAAACAGTGGTGGGGATCATACTACCTAAGAGGTGAATCTAAAAGTGGTATACTCTCATGGAACATGTTCTGCTACACTTCTTAAAAGGCAACAGCCAGATCTAAAGTTGTTGATTTATTCTGCTTTACTGACTCAACACATATTTTATTATCGATGAAAGTGTGCAATAGTTTTATAATGTTTATACATTGATTATGTTGACAACTTACGAACTAGAGCTAGTTTAAACCAAAGTTGCCCATGCGTTACTTAAGGCAGGTTAATATGAAAACACTGAATAAACATCCAATTTGTTTCTGTGTAGTTGGTACTGGCTTCTTTTCAGGGTATGGGCCTTTATTTACAAAGCTATTCACTTTTGTAAAATCAAGATTTTTTTCTGGAAAATGGTGAATTATGTACTGCACAGTGCAGACACTGATCCTGCAGACATTTATGTGCTCAACTTTACTACAATGAGAAGTCCCATCATGGATTGCAACAAGACCATGAAAAATGCTTATACTGAGCACACACGGAAGTGTGAGCAAGAAAGAAGCTTTACTTTTTTTCTAACAGGTTTTCTTCTAGGAGCTGAGTATCAAAATGGTTCAGCTATATGTCCTAGGAAACTCTCCTCTTTGTTCAAGTTATACAATCAGATCTGTGCAGATTGATTGTACCACAGGTGCCTTAGATTCGCTTTATCCTGAATAAATCTTTTGGGCAAGGCAGATTTATACCTTTTCCTTGAGGAGGTACTTCTGAATTTACCTAAAGGCATACTGATAACATGAGGATGAGATCCTTAGGCAGTGTGGGATTATGACATGCTGAGGCCGTAAACTATGTCGAGTTTCATAGATGTCATAGACATTAGGGCTGAAAGGGACCTTGGAAGATCATCGAGTCCAGCCCCCCACCCAAAGGCACGAAGTCAGCTGGGGTCATAGGATCCCAGCAAGATAAGCATCCAATTTTCTCTTGAAGTTGTTCAACGTAGGTGCTTGAACCACCTCTGATGGCAGGCTATTCCAGACCTTGGGGGCTAGGACAGTAAAGAAATTCTTCCTTATGTCCAGCATGAAACGGTCTTGCAGTAGTTTATAACCGTTAGACCTCATCATACCTTGGGGCGCTCTGGTGAACAAATGTTCCCCCACATACTGCTGGTCACCCCTGATAAACTTATAGGTGGCCATCAGATCACCCCTGAGCCTGTGCTTTTCCAGGCTAAAGAGCCCCATAGCTCTCAGCCTGCCATCATAAGGTCTGTTTTCCTGACCTCTGATCATGCATGTGGCTCTTCTCTGGACTCTCTTAAGCTTCTCCACATCCTTTTTGAATTGTGGAGCACAAAACAGGATGCAGTACTCCAGCTGCAGCCTCACCAAGGCCAAGTACAAGAGAAGAATGATGTCCCGGGATTTGCTTGAGAAGCATCTATGGATGCAAGCCAGCATTTTGGTTGCTTTACTAGCTGCAGCATCGCATTGAAGGCTCATGTTCATCTTGTGGTCAATGATGACCCCCAAGTCTCTTTCTTCCGTAGTGCTAGCCAGCGTAGCACTGTTGAGCCTATAAGGATGCTGCAGGTTTTTCTTCCCAAGGTGAACCTTGCATTTATCAGTGTTAAACACCATCAGGTTCTCGTCCGCCCATTTGCTGAGCCTGTCTAGGTCAGCCTGGATCGCCCTCCTGTCCTCAGGTGTGGATGCTTTACCCCAGAGTTTAGTGTCATCGGTGAACTTCGCCAGTCCACTTCTGACTCCAGTGTCCACATCGTTAATGAAGATGTTGAACAGTATGGGTCCAAGGACAGAGCCTTGGGGGACCCCACTGGTCACAGGGCACCATGACGATTGACTTCTGTCAATTACCACCCTCTGGGTCTGACCACGGAGCCAATTTCCCAGCCAGCGGATTGTGGTGGACCCAAGGCCACAATTG
>NW_005841954.1:1733401-1735142 GCF_000455745.1 Alligator sinensis
GCAGTGCGATGCGGCGGCTAGTAAAGCGACCAAAATGCTGGCTTGCATCCATAGATGCTTCTCAAGCAAATCCCGGGACGTCATTCTCCCCCTGTACTCGGCCTTAGTGAGGCCGCAGCTGGAGTACTGTGTCCAGTTTTGGGCTCCACAATTCAAAAAGGACGTGGAGAAGCTTGAGAGAGTCCAGAGAAGAGCCACGCACATGATCAGAGGTCAGGGAAGATCAGAGGTCAGGGAAGCAGACCCTACGATGACAGGCTGAGAGCCCTGGGGCTCTTTAGCCTGAAAAAGCGCAGGCTCAGGGGTGATCTGATGGCCACCTACAAGTTTATCAGGGGTGACCAGCAGTATCTGGGGGAACGTTTGTTCACCAGAGCGCCCCAAGGGATGACAAGGTCGAATGGTCACAAACTACTTGAAGATCGTTTCAGGCTGGCATAAGGAAGAATTTCTTTACTGTCCGAGCCCCCAAGGTCTGGAACAGCCTGCCACCGGAGGTGGTTCAAGCGCCTTCATTGAACACCTTCAAGATGAAACTGGATGCTTATCTTGCTGGGATCCTATGACCCCAGCTGACTTCCTGCCCTTTGGGCAGGGGGCTGGACTCGATGATCTTCCGAGGTCCCTTCCAGCCCTAATGTCTATGAAATCTATGAAATCATATTTAGAGCATCATTTTCCCATATCTCCTTTATTTACCAACAGATTATTATAAAACTTAATATTGAGTCAGGTTTTTTTTCTAATTTAAAGGCCCTAATTTATTGCGAGGCCCTAAACTGTAGCTTAATTTGCTTAAGCCTAAATTTGGCACTGTCCTTAGGACTATATATTTATTATATATCATATAATATATTGGCCACACTTATCATAGGTGATTAGTACCTCCAGAGTGTGGGGGGGTACCAGTGGCTGATTGCCAACGGGGGGAGGGGTGGGGGTGTCCAACAGCAGCTGATCCGGACAGAGGGGACCACAGTGGCCAATCACAGTGCCGGTGGCAAAACTGGAAGTGCCACCAGCACTTCTCCCAGTGCCGGCTAGCACCAATCTTGGGCAGGGGCGGGGACCAGCTAGCGTTCGATGCCCCCACTCCCCAGCTGGCAAGGGCCAATCTCAGGGCAGGCATGGGCCCCCCGTGCCCTCCCTGTGCATCGCCTATGACACATTGTAGTGAAGTCTAAAGTGTATTTAAAACCTGAAGTGAAAAGGGAACTTAATGTTTTTTACATGATGATGATTTCCCAAGCTGGGCAGGTGCAGCCTCTGGAAAGGCTCAAAAATCAGAAGGTGAGTGTGTGGGGGGGGGGGGGGGGGTGGAAACAAATTTAAACACCTATTTTTAAGCCCAGCTAATAATGACTTTTGGTTGTCAAGTCATGAGCTTGAAGTACTGAGCTGACAATCCTTCTGTCAGGATTGTCTTCTGGCAGGCAGGCAAGAAGAGCTCACTGCGCGGGCAAAACCTGCCCCTCTTACCTAAACCTTTCCCATGCCACATGTTTTTAGGCAGCAGCCGGGGGAAACAAGCTTCTCAAGGGCCGAGCCTGTAGCTGTTACCGCAGAAGGTTCCCGGCTTCCACCAGCAGGCCTTCCACGCGGAAACGTCCAGCCGCTGCGAGATGCAGGGGGCGCGCGGGCTGCTGCACCCAGGAGTGGGCGAAGGGCTCCCTTCACATCCGCCCCACGAGCCGGGGCCGCCGCGCTGCTCCACTCGGCAGCCGCGTACGCGAGAGGCGGA
>NW_005841954.1:1735236-1740620 GCF_000455745.1 Alligator sinensis
TGGGGGCAGCGCCCGGTGAGTGCGGCGCTGCGGGGGGAGGCTTCTTTGCAGTGACGCCCGATAAGAGCAACATCCCCTTACCAGCAACACCGGGCTGGAGCCCCCACGAGCGCCAGCTTGTAGTGGGCCTGGAGGCTAAAGACAGGCCAGCAGGGGTTGATTGGAATGGGAGGGGTTGTCCCACAGCAAACCCCAGCCCCTTGTCCCGTAGCAATTGACAGGGTGCCTTGGCACGAGGAGGGTACCTCCAGATTTTTGCTGCATACGCCCGGTGTGTGTGAACTGTTCTGACGCAAGTTGGATCTCCGGCTGATCCACCCCAGGTGAAACCAGTTGTCTGGTTTTAGCTGGAGAGGCCGGGCAGCTTTGATGACCAAGCAAACAAAGGCTGCTCTGGTTCTCCTCAGATGGCATCCCAGCAGGGGTGACACATAGGGGGTGCATGCGGGTGCACATGCACCTCCTGCACGTGGCGGTGCATCCCCTGCAAAAAGGTGCCGCTGACAGTATTGGTGGTGCCTGCGGGCAGTTGCTGCTTGGCACCCTGCTCGGGGTGTCTAAGGGCAGTCCGTGATCGCCCCTGGCTGCTGTCAATGCTGCCAGTGGCACCTGCGGGTGGTTGCCGACCCCTGGTTGGTGCTCGCCCCCACCTCTGCCACCAACAGTGCTGGCAGCGTCTGCGGGAGCTCCCCTGCTCACTGCCCCTGAGCTTCTGCCGGGGGCACACACTGTTCATGCATCCCGGGAAGGACAGCACCGTACCTAGGCTGCTGGTGGACCCAGGCGAAGTTTTAGTATCAGGCCCCCGCTTTGCCAGACATGATGATAATAAAAAAAAATTACCCTTTCTGTCCAGTCCCTGGGCAGCCACTCAGGTCACTCATGCCTGTGTCTGGCCCTAATGAAGGGGGTAGTTGCCTACAGAAGATCAGGCCACTGAGTCAGTTGGCATATCCAGGGCATATCCAGACACACGGGCATGTGCAGTTTGTGGCTCCACAAGCCTCTTTGTGGAGCCACAAACTGCATGTTACATGTTAAACCATGGGCAGTGCTGCTAAGTTGTAGCATGCCAACAACATTTGCTACTGGGATCTCCTAGTAGCAAACTCCTCCCCACCCCCCCTCAAAAAAAAAAAAAAAAAGCAGCCGAAAGCATGCCAAAATTGTGTGCCAGGACAAAGTGCTGCAGAGCCCCTGAGCTGAGGTGCAGTGTGCCCAGGCAGCCAGAGAGTTGCTGGCTGGGGCGCAGTGTGCCTCAAGACTGGGGAGCAGGCAACCTTGGGCTGGCTACTCCCCTGTCTGCATGCCTCAGCACAGGGAGCCCCCGCACTGAGGCACTGTGCCCCAGCTAGGGAGTGGCCCATGGAGTTAGGTGGCCTGTGGAGCCCTCAAGCTGAGGCATACTGCACCCTAGCTCAGGGCCTCCACAGCGCATGGAGATGACTGTTCCCCCATCTTCATGTGTTGCTCTCTGGCTGGCTGGGATGCAGGGTGCCTCAGCTCAGGGGCTGCCTGCCAAGCTAGCCCTGTACTGAGGCACCCTGTGCCCTGTCCAGTCCCCCTCCTTCTCTGTAGCACATGGAGCCCAGCCAGGAGCTGGGAGGACCTGGGCATGGCCCACAACAAAGGGCATGTGCAGGGACAGGTACTACAGCACAAAGTAGTGGCACAAATTTGAGTTGCTACTACTTGTGCCGCTCCAAGCACATGCCCATGCTCGTCTACATGTGGCCCAACAGGCCACTGTGCCCTAGCTCAAGGCAACCCAAAGGTGGCTGTGGAGTGCTGAGTGCTTAGGTTGTGGCTTACAGGCCCCAGCAGCTGCCTTTCTTGCTGCCATGTGTGGGGCAGGGCCTCTGTGTGCCACCTGGGAGGGAGGATCCTAGGGCTCTGTGTGCTGGTGGTAGGAGCCTGTGTGTCAGGAAGCACAACGGTGGTGCACATGCTGCACCATGCAGCCCACACAGTGTGACATGGTGGCCGCACACTGGTGCTGTATGTGCCCCCCGGCCATGCCAGAGCTGGACAAGCCTATGCTACCTTCTGTCTGATTATTGAAGACTTGTGCAGATTACCACCTCTGTCTTCAGAAAGAAGTGTTAGAAAAATCTATTTTAAATCCTCGATTTTCCTGTAACTGGCCATAGAAGAACTCTGCTTCCATACAGGGTACTTGTACAGGACATCTCTGTTTTTATTATGAATCCTTTCAAGGCAACAAGGTTAAAAATGAAGCTGTCTTATTCCTGTGTTTGCTTTCTGGTGTAAAAGGACCTGAAAGTGCTTCTTTTTGCAGTTATTTGGGGATCCCTTTTATAAGGTAAGTTTGGAGTCCTTATGAGAGCATAAAAATACAAGTTCCTAACTGAAAGGACACGTCTGCTGAGATTAAGACTTTGGGTAGATGACAGCAATGAGTACTCCATGATCCAACTGAGCTGAACCCCAGTTATTAGTTAGTCCCTTAATTGGCCAAACTTACTGTAGTAGAACTCTCCTGCTGTCCTTGGTGCTGGGAATTTGCAGGTAGAACAAGCAACTCCAGAGCTCTGGTTTCTCCTCAAATGACATCTGATGAAGTATGTTGTTGCCTACAAAAGATCATGCCTTTGGACCAGTAAGCTTCTACGGGCATGTCCCCATGAGTGTGCATGTTCCCTGCAGGACAAATAACAGCGGCACATATTTGTGCTGCTGCTATTTGTCCCTGGGCACACCCCTGCACACGTGCTCGGGCGTGCAGTAAATTGCTCTGGGTGGGGTAAGGGAAGCTAGGGCCAGCACCTGGGCTGGCCCCAGCAGCCTGTCCTGGGGGCCTTCTAGGGCAGCAGTGGCAGCGATCCAGGTGCTTGGAGCCTGCCCAGTAGCCAGGCTCTCTTTCTGGCAGCATGCACTGTTGCTATGTATGCTGCATCACTTTTATTAGTGGCATGTTTTTTTGACCCTGGGATCTCCCAGGGTCAAAAAAAACACTGCCACGCTGCAAATTAGCAGTGCAGCAAATTAGCATGTGCTACATGTATTTTGCGGTGCCGCAAGCTGCGCATGTGTACTCATGGGGACGCGCCGTAAGATGTCACTTTTCCCTACCTTTTGCTTAACTCTTTCCTCATCAGAATTCTGTTAAAATGCGAATGGATCAATAGTTGTACCAAAGAGCACAATCCTTAACGTAAAACTAACAAAGAATAAATTGCATTTTTGTAGTTAAAGCTTCACTAATTTTTGCAGTAGCTGTCCTTCATGATTTCTCAGCTGGCAAAAAGAAATGGAATTTATTTTTTAACAGCAGTCAAACGTAGAAAGCAAATTCTTTTTCAAGGACTCCCTTGACACTTGCAAATATAGATGTTAGAGAATTTTCAGTGGCAAGTCTCCTGGATTAAAAAGTGTTACAAATAAGAGTGCATGGAAGTGTCAGATCTTTTTCCAGTTCTTGATGGGATAATTATCCTTTTTTCTCCCAGATTTGAAGAGCATAAATGTGATCTTTTATAACCTTTCCACTACTGCTGATCACAGTGTCTCCTACAAAGAACTCAAAGACCTCCTAAAATCCCAAACCATTCATATTGATGTCCGAGAGAAATGGGAAATTGGCAAGTTTGGAAAAATCCCTGGGTCCATCAATATACCATGTAAGTGATCATAAACATGACTAAATAGTCAAAAGGTCAAAGACCACTGAGAACAAATTTGCAAACAAGTAGTGATGACTAGGGATCTCCGGAATTCACATTGGAAGCGTGTGGCATTAAGGCTTCTTTAATTTTGGAGTTCCCACCATGTGTCCCTCCCTACTGCCACTGTCGCTGATTGGCAGAGGGGACAGCATTGCTCACCACCTGCGCCTGAAACTGCGGCTGTGGTTTTCACCTCCTGCCCATCAGGCGCAAGCGGCAAGCGATAGGTCCCCTCTGCCAATCAGCAGTGGGGGCATGTGGGGGAAACTCCAAAATAAAAGAAGCTGTCTAGTGATGACTTCATAAAAACTAATTATTAGAAATCTTCACAAACCAAACTCCTTCATGGATTAAAATGCGGGGGTGAACAAAATATGGCCTGTGGGCTGGATCCGGCCTGCCAACTAATTGGATCTGGCCTACAGGGGGTGCCCACCAATTAACTGGACATGGTCCGTGGCTGTCCCTGCAGCGCTCTGCATGGGGTGAGCCCCACCCAGGGCAGCCTATGACACACTCCCATCCATGCCTCCTGGCCCTGGCCCTGGCCCCGGCCAGCACACACAGCTGCTTCCTGGTGGCGCTTCTGGTCTGGATGCAGCTACTGGGATGTGGCTTGGCACCCCCGCCCCCGCTGCTGGCCTCTAGCAGCAGCTCCTCCTGCCCTGCTGCGCTGCTGGGGGGGCGGGGCAGCTGCAGGTGGGTGGCTCCAGCCTCTGCAGGTGGGGCTTCAGCTCCAGCTGCCTTCCACCCACTTGGTTGCCTGCAGTTGGCTGCTCATTGTGTTGGGTGGGTAGGAGCTGCTGGACATGGGGGGAGCTGAGCAGCACCTGGGCAGCTGCAGCCACACTAGGAGCAGTCCAGCCGGGAACCTGTGTGCACTGGCTGGTGCTAGGGCTGGTGGGTGCAGGAGGAAGCTCAGTATGGGATGCCCCAGGCAGGAGCAGATGGGGCTCGGACCCATGTGGACTGTCTTGGGGATAGCCACAAACCGCACCTACGCTGCACCACCCAGGGCGAGCTGTGCTACATGTGTCCCCTGCCCACCCTTTGTTACTCCCCCTTCTTCCCCCCCAGCCAGCTCCCCAGACTTAGGGGCCAGGCAACACCCCCCACAGCTCATACAATTCCCTATACACCCCACATTGTATACAAGAGTAAGACTTTATTCTGGGGTGTAGCTCAGACTTTATTTTGAGCTATTACGCAATTGCCTCTATATACACTACTCAAAAAAATGAGGACAAATACTATTTTTTTAATAAAATTAAAATACAGTAGATGTTTGATTTTTAGTATGTGACTTGTTTTTTTAAATCTATAATTAGTTAAAATGATATCTTCTGAAAGATTTTGGGTGTGCAGCCCTAGACAGCTCACCAAAAGTTGTTAAGTGACCCTCCAGCCAAAATAATTGCCCACCCCTGATTAAACATAAATGAGGCTTTGCATGTCCTTACAGTGGGTGAAGTTGTGGAAGCTCTACGGATGAACCCAGAAGACTTCAAAGAGCAGTACAATCAAGATATGCCTGCTAAATTGGACCACATAGTCTTCTCCTGCATGGCAGGAGTGAGAAGCAAGAGAGCATTGGATATTGCCATGTCTTTGGGTTTCAGCAGGTAAGCTAACTGCAGTCCAAGTAAATTCCTGTATAAAGGATAGGTTAATGTTCTTCATTGAAAAGGCTCCTGCTGA
>NW_005841954.1:1740630-1741063 GCF_000455745.1 Alligator sinensis
GAATCTTCATCTGGAGCCTTACAAGATGATTGTTATGGGAAATTCAAATGTGAAAGATGAAATAGGATGACCAGTACTCATGTTCCAGTTTGACTTCTATTTGGCTGTTTCTCACTGTCTATTGATACAATACATCATTTTCATTATTTATTACCTCTGTAGAATCAGAACAGCTCTGGGAGGATAAGCAGTCTTGCTTTCCTGCATGTTAACAGAATTGGTGGCTAACTTGAAATTGCAGTGTCACCTGTGCAAGCCCATTGCCTTCAATGATATGTCCTCAGAATACACTTGAGCTCCTAGTTGAAGAGCATAACTTGAAGACAACTGAGGCACCATAGGTGTACTTGAAAGCTGTATTTGGCCTGCAGAGTTCTTGTTACTTTGATGCCAAGACAGGAGGGAATTTAACTGATATATAAAACTCTCGGCA
>NW_005841954.1:1741094-1750193 GCF_000455745.1 Alligator sinensis
TAGATGCTATCTAATCCTCTCCTAAACCTAACATCTGGGATGTGTGAGTGAGCAACTAATTGATCAAGTATTGAACCTCTCCTCCCCAACTTCAACCCTTGATCAAGTAGTTGAGGTTTACTACCATTTCATTCCTTGCATTTTGCTCCTTGACACCAGGAGCAGTTAGAGTCTACCTTGTAATAATGAATTCTGTCATTTGGTGTAATGCAGTTTTACATATGATGTTTTGTGTTTTTGGTTTGTGTTTTTCTGTTTATTCTTTCCTTTAGCCAAACCTTTTTCACAAGATTATCATCAGTAGCACTTCCATAATACTGCCTATCCTCTGTATGTTTTCAGAGTTCAGCATTACGCAGGCGGCTTTGAGGAGTGGAGAGAATATGAACCTTTAGAGAAAAACTAATGAAGATGTATATCTACCTTGTTCTCTAGCCTTCTAAGAACTCTAGAAAATCATTAATGTTTGTTTTAATAGGCAGTGAATTTGGGAAAATATATTGTGAAAGGGAATCTGTTCTGTTTTGTATATAAAAATTATCATGTATATAGATGCTGTTAGAAGAAGCTGTTGATTTTGTAGGGGACTAGTCTTCACCTTTAGTCATATGTTCAATGGAACTACTATGTAAAGAGAGCTTAAAGGTAAAGACTAACACAAAACTTGAACATGTTGTACACTGAGAGGTGTGTTTCTTCTTCTCATATTGCACCATAACACATGAGATCATAACTACAGTATTAAACTAATGGTGACATGTAGTACTGCTTACTTTGTCCTCTCTGAAGAACAATATATCTAGAAGCATGTCAGATTCCATATAATTTATTGGAGTTGGAAAAGCAGTTCTCAGAACAACCTGGTACTAGCCTACATACAGTAGTTTTTAAGAACATTTCTGTTCTGTCAGAGGTGCAAGAAAAGAGCAGTGCTCCTTAATAAGCTGAGTATTTCTAAGTGGGGAGCGAGAACATAAGTACAGGTCTTTCTTTTTCTGTATACCAGGGATAATTGTGATACCTGGCTGAAGGAATTGTGAAATATTTCAAGAATGTTTTAAAGAACATGCGCATAGATTTTTAACAGAAAATCCTACAGAATGCAGACAAGGCATAGGGCTTCTATAAAAGAGAAATATCAGAAAAAAACCTAGGGGTATAAGCTCATTGATGGTAAAGGTGTTGATTTAGGGAGGGATTTCTCATGAAAACAAAGGGTGATATACAGAAATCCCCACTGAGTTTCCATGGAAGATGGGGTTTAAGCTTTTATATGTCTTCTCTTATACTGCATTGTATAGTTCAGTGGTTCTCAGCTTGTTAGACTCAAGACACCAGCCATAAAATGCCAGCTCTTTTCTGTAGTCAAAAGACAAGTGAACTCTAATAAAGCCATTCTTCTGTTGCAAAGAACTCAGAAAGACCACAAAGGGTAGAATGCCTTTTACAGTGTGGATTCCTATTTGAAATATCTGGGTCGATCTTGTGAATTGTCTCTAGGTGTTTGCACACCTAACAGTGCTAATATTGCACAGCACTCTATGCCACTTAAAAGGATATCTTAGCACCTCAGGGTGCCATGCCACCCTTGTTGAGAATCACTGGTATAGTTAAAAGCTACAACCACCAATGAATGCTCTTGGCCAGTAGCTTAAGGAGAGGTGAGTGAGCAGGACATGAGCCTCAGGCACTATGTAAAGGCAGGAAGTGGGGGCTGGAATAGAGCTGTTAGATGCCTCACTCCCCCTGCCTTGCCCTCCTACTCCCCTGTCTCTTCCCTGTTCCAGTTCTAGTGCTGGGTGGGGGCCTAGGCAGAGAACTACCTGACAGTGCTAGCTGTAAGAGCAGCAACTGGCTCAATGCTTCTGTGGGAAATGTCACCACCTTCTCTTGCTGCTGAAGACCAGTGGAGTGTTTTGGCTGCTCAACATAGACAGTAGTGGTAGAAAATGGAGGTGACATCTCCCCCAGCAGCAAACTGATGCTGCTCTGTCCTCCCTACTGCTAGAGCCAGAGCAGGACAGATGAGTGCAGTACTGGCCCTTTAGGCTTCTGCTTTTGGCAGTCAGTTAACTAGGAAAGATGTCCTCTTGCCTTTTGTATTTGGACTTCTGATAACCATCATAGAGACTGTACTAGCTTATCAAAAATAATTACAATTTTAGTTGGATGCTCCTTTCATCAGTACGACAGGCATGTTTCATGCCAGAGTCCCTACATTGATACTTGACACACAGATTTGAAAAGTGGGGTGCAAAAGATACATGCTCATGGAGGAAACTTTTTTTTTCACTCCCAGAGGGGAGTCTAAATTATTGAACTGAAGAGGAAGGGCTTCTTGATTCATGCAGCAATATATATTTCATTCTAGAGTATGTCAATTTGGGAACATAAACTGTAAAGTTGGCAAGGGAGTGAATTAACAATGTATTAGTACAGGATATCTTAACTTTTTGTGGACTCTTACTATGTAGCGATTGCAAGGTCACTTCTTGCTGTTTTAACAGCACAATGCACAAATCATAGGCCCCTCAGTTAGCAACCGGTTCTCTTAATTCTTTCTACCTACAGAGGGAGGAATGGGAGGAAAAGAAAAAGTCTTCTCTGTATGATAGAAGTCAACAGCCCTGCCCCTTGTTAATTGTGAGGAAAGTGCTGGCTGGGGCTCTATCAGAAAAGTATAACGTCGTAAACCAGAAAACTGAATCTCCCTTCAGCTCCTATCGAACAGCTGTAGCACCAGATTTTTTTTATCTTAAAGTTCCCTTAGTATTTGAAGTTCTTTGCAGATGCAAAAGTAGAAGTACCTCAGTCTTCACAGGACTGAGCATGCTGGGACCTAGGTTATGGCTCCAGTTGTTCTCAGCACAACAAATAGACCTGGCTTTATACAAAACACAGTGCTTAGTGAAGGTTAGGTAATCCCTTTTTATGATGCCCTGGTGGTTGAAGTACTCACCCAACTCATGAAACATCTCACTTCCCTGGCTGAGGAGCCTCAAACCCAAACCTCTCACTAGGTAGGAGAGTAGTTTGTTAATTATGACATCCTGGGGGAGGAGAGTCCTTGTATTCCAGCCTTTGCAGTGGAGAGTGCATATGCATTTTACACAGCACCACTGGTTATCTGACAGTTTTTTAAACGCTGTCTTAGGTTACTATCCTTTTTGGGGAAGAGAGAAAAATACTCAAAATGAGGCTGGAAGTGGTATTGGAATTCAATCTCATTTCCTTAAGGTCAAAAGAGTACACCTACAAAAGTGGAAATGAGAGCAAAGAACAGCAAAGACAGGAAATGCAGCTGCTATTATTTTGCTGCTGGAGAAACCAAAGCCTAGCATGGTTTTATCAGTCACTTTGAGGCCTGGCAAGCTGGTACCACCATCAGGCTATTAGTGACCAAGCTTAGAGCTGTGTTGCTTTCACAACAATCTTGATCAGATTAAACCAGACATAAACAGAAAAAAAAGCAAGAAACCATACTGAGAAAGAGAAGGACGGGTAAGTGCAGGAACCCATATCTCATATTTCAAGTGGTGATAAGAACTTAAGCAAGCTTGGTGGAGGGACATCGTTTGGTCAGCCCCTCTGGCTGTGTCTAGTCAGGACACCCTTTAGGATCAGCAGAGTGAAAGCCCCAATGCCGCAGAAGTTCCCAACAGACAATAGATATGATAGGCATAATGGTGAAACCTTAGTTTTACTCCATCTGTTTTTCCAACAAAATAGCTCACCCCTTTTAATTTGCTCAGTAATCAGGTGCAAGATCCAAAAAACAGATTTGGATTAATTCCTGACCCCATCTTCTTGTTTCCCAGGTGTGGTATCTTACTACTTAGGTTGCAGGGGCAGGCCTTTTTGTTTGTATTAACCCAGTCTTAACTAAATTATACATTCAGTGAAAGTTAACAGATTGATCTGCACATAGCTTGGGTCTTCCTATAATTTAGCAGATCATCCCTTTCTGCAAGATTTACAGGGAAACCAAGCTAGCCATCCCCACATATTAAAGAAGGGAAGCTGATGTGCCTTATCTTAGAAGTTCTTTTGACCTAGACCTCAAGATAAGATCACACTATGAAATTGTTTACTTTTGCAGACTTTTATTGAGGATTGAACAGAAGCTATTTAATATAAGCCCTCTTCTAGTGGGTTTGGGGTTTTTTTCAAATCTAAATTTTGAAGTACCAAGTCAGTTAGGGACAGGTCCTTTAAAAAGTAATCTGAAATGGGGTAGACATATAGCTAGAGAAGGTAAAGGAAAGGGCTGCAAGTGGTGAAACAACTCTTCTTTTCCCATTTCTACCCTTCCAAAATAAATCCTTTCAGGCAGGGGATTTATTTTTCACCATTTCCCTTTAATTGCCACTGCAGAGGGTCTTGTCAACACTTCAGTTAGAGGATTAGTCATTGACTGCATACAGAATTGATACTTGTCTAATGGAGTGAATGAACTTTTGCAGTGGTGAGACTATACCTCTAAACTATTTACATGGAAAAAACAAATGTTATAGAACATGTTCCAAACACTGGGTCAGATCACAGGTCCATCCATCTTTATCTCATAGTGGCAGTGTGCATACTAAGGGAAACAGTATTTAAGTAGGGCTTATCAGACTGATTTGTCTCCTGCCCTCGCTCCTTCCCCCCATCTTTTAAACAGACTCCAGCATGCAGAGACCTAGGAAGTCCTAACTACCGTATGTTTAAAACCCACTGATAAGTCTACCCTCCATGAATATGTCCAGCCTCCTTTTGAGCTTCTACAACATTTTATGAGCTTCTACAACATTTTATGTCAATGAGCTCCACAATTTAATTACATGATGAGGTGGCAGGGAGGGGGAGGCATTCCTCTTGCTCATTTAAAACCCGCTATCTAAGAATTTCATCATATATCTCCTAATTTTATCATTAGGAGAAACAGCAAATACTTCTTTGCTTTTTCCATACCACTCTTCACTATCTTACTGCCCTCTCAGTCATCTTTTCTTTAACCTAAAAAGTCCTAGGCATTTATTCTATAGTGAGAGCACTATTACTTTCAAAAATGTTTTAGTTCAGGAGTAAGTGTTTAAGAACTGCATACGGTTGTCAGTTTGCATTGATCTATTCCTATCTATCAAGTCCACATTGCAATGGGACAAAAGGAAAAAGCCAACTGCAAGGAGCAGAAGAGTGACTTTACTACTCCTCTGTCAATCAATGTATGGGTCAAATTGCAACAGAAAACAACAAAGGTAAAGCAGAATAAGTATAGCAAAGGGTAGAATACGTACATTTGTCTTTTTCATTGTCAAGGGGGTTTCATAATTTGTGTCTAATATGCTTTATAAAAATAATTCCAATGGAAATAAGTTCAAGGAGCTTAATTGATTGCAAACCCCTCTCCCCCCCCACAATACACACTTTGGTAACGTTTTGTTGAATGACAAATCACTGCAAACATCTCTCTTTGAAATGGTCAACATTTAGAACTAAATAAGCACCATGGAATGAGGCATCTCAAGCATTTTCTTCTCTGTTTTAGAGCAGTATTAATGTGTAACGATGTAACTGCACCTTGGAAAAAGATATTGGACAAAACAAGTTCCTGGACTTCCATTTATTGTTCAATTTCATACTCGGGCAAATTGGCATTTTTATTTGATAATGAAATTGTACATAAATTCTTTGGGGGAAAAAAACCCTTAAAAATCAATAAACCTGTAAGTCTAAAATCTTTCAGCCAAGTCCTGACTTAAGTGGGCATTCTGCCTGAGTAAGGAATGCAAGATATGGCCCTTTGATGAAGGAAACTCTCCAGCAAACAGGTAACCAAAGAATCCCACTGCAGTAAAACAAAATATAAACATAAAACACACCACCAGCATGAAGCTCACTGCAAGCTTGTTCCTCTCAAAAACAAAACCACAAACTTTCTAATGAATCATACAAATTTACACTAACAGTGAAGGCAGACTAACAGTGTATACCTTTTGTACAAAAAAACCCCCTACAATAAAAATAGTCTTATGTAGATTTGATTTTGATTCTTTGCTTTTAAAATACTTAATTGGATTGTACAGTACATTTACTTGCAAATCATTCATGTAAGTACTTTAAAAAATGTCCTAATATTTGAAATGGTTAAGAAAACTTTTTATCCCCCAAATGTCCACAATGTACACTATACATATTGCACTTTTCTGGTAAGCTGGGCTACTAAGTTTCATTGCAAAAATGTCCAAGCTACATGTACTGATTAAAACGGCATCTCTTTAGTCTAGAAGAGGAATTTAATTGCTCTCCTGTTTTCACTAAAACAAGTAACATTCTGTGCAGACTTCTGTCAGTTGTTTCTGAAGGATAACACTTTTGCTTTTTGCAGTACCCATTACCTATAAAACAAACTACGTAATGAAAAAAATTAGTATATAGCATGCCATCCTTCAGTGACATACACAACGAAAAGGACATGGGGTCCTTAATACAGTTACACTCAGGCTTCATGTTACTGTAGCTTTAAAAAAAACACGTCACTTTAATGGGAAGCTATATTTTTCACAAAGCAAACAAAACCAATAATTAAAACTAGTCATATTGAAATGAATAGCATTAATGTTTTGCAGCTCTGTTCAGAGTTTTATTCCTTAAATTAAGAAATCTTAATATATCTGCTCTGGCTTCAAAGGGATGACGCAATCTTTAAAGGAAAAGTTTTCAATATGCTTGACAGAAACAAGCTATTCATTCTTCAAGCTTCTTTGTTAAAGATGTTATTGAAACCTTCTGTCCACTTCATGAACGCAGGAAAGATCCCAATATGTCTTGATCCAATGTGGTCCATAATAAAATTCTTTGGAATGTCTTAAGACTGGCTATAGCTAGAGTTCTGACTTCCATTTGGACCCTGTTCGCCTTCACTGTTTGGATGGAGACACACATTTTCAGACAGCAGATATATCTAATATTGGTTACATCATAAACGTTATTAAAAACAACCACTTTTCAATAAAATGGCAGTTAAAAACCTCTTCAAGAGAAACAACTTTAATTACAAACAAAAATTCAAAGCCCTTCTTTTACCTCCCTAACTTTCTTCTATAAAAATAAAATGTAAATTTATTAGTTATTTGGTAATTTATTAGTTATTTGTAAATTTATTAGTTATACATGTCTAAATAAAATAATACCACCAGAAAGTGAAACAGACACAGTGAAGAAACTGCTATTCAAAACTGCACATGTAAGAAACTCGTGTCCAGCTGCCAATTCAATTTACACCTACAGAAACCATGACTTAGTTCACATCATATCTGCACGTCCAATCATAAATAACTGCGCAGGCAAATTATGCATGGAATTATACCTGCACAGTTTGAAGAGCCAGGTCTTCCCAGCTATGGTGTACTATGGTACCAAAATTCCTTTTATTGCTTAATTTAGTAAAAGCGTCTTCAATTCGATTAACTCCCTACGTAAGACATTTTAAATTGTTAAAAAGATACAAACATTCTCTTATCAACCCTGATGCAGAGGTTACCCTTGTACCTGACTTTTTAATTAGTGTACAAGGCAGTCTCTCTCATGGAAACATCTATACTGTAAAAATACATACTGTACCCTCAGAAGTACAGTAAACTATTTAATTTACTTATTTGAATATTTGTCTATTAGGATTTCATTCACCGCTGTTCTGATTCCGTGCTGTGAGTCCCTCCTCCCTTTATCCATCAACTAGAGTTTACTGTAAATTTTCCTCATTTTTTTTCTAAGAGCAAAGTCTAGTTAAATGTATTTTTCAGCACAAAGAGAATAAAAAAAATATCTAGTACCTGTTTGGAGGTGGTTTTGGTTTAGGCATCTTATTAAGAATAGTAGCCATTTCTTTCCTCTCATCAAAATTCTTCCACTGTTCATACAGTTTTAGTATAACCCTGATTATTTCTAAAATCTAAATAAAAAAAAATAGATCAGATCAGATACTGTAGCGGTTTTCTGTTTGTCACTATCAATTCAACTATGTAATCACCAAGGAGCATAATGATTTCTCTGTATCAAAGTAACTTTTGCTCTTAGTTCAACAATTCCATTTCAATAGATATTTTCTTGATCTAGATTGGATTTGAAGGATTTTCTATCATAAACAGTCTGCCATTCAGAATACTGCAGACCGCTTTCCCTTCCCTTTGGGCAAACACATTAGTTGTTTTGAAAAGTGTTAAGAATGCATTTTCAGTTTTGTCTAAGGCTTTTTACAGCAGTTGGAGATCTATAATCAGCTACCCACTGTGGATTACTAGCAAGTGCTCTGCAAATCACAGGTGATCTAGAAACCTTAGAATGAGAGAAGTGTAAGTAACCAAATTGTAGACAAATATTTTTCATATTAACCGTAAAAGGTCAGGTGGACCTCAGTGTTTTACTTTTCATATCTCAATATTTTACTTTTCAGAGGTCCACTTGAGTTTGGCAGCTCACTGGGCCAACATGATTTAAGGTATGCCAGTTTCTGCAGCCAACAGGACACAAAGGAGTGATGCATCATCACTATTAATTTGTTCAGTTTATATACTGCCTTTCTGATGACGGTTCAGGGAGGCTTGCCAAGGGCAGCAAAATAACTTTTAAAATAAGCAAACAAAAGAACAAAACAGGAAAACGAAGTAACTTATGACAGCCAGCACAGCACTCAAATAAACTATAGAGAAAAACTCTCCTAAACAGCATCACAGCTCAGCCTTGTTTGCTAAACACCTGCTCAAATAGGAAGGCTAAACAGTGTTTCCAGGCTCTGGCAGGTCTCATGAGGGAGGAAATTCCACAGCTAAGGGGCAAGTACTGAGAACAACCTCCTGAATGTTTTTGCCAACCAAACTTGATGCATTAATGGTACCAGCAGGAGGACGCTCTTGGTTGACCTTAGGAATCATGGCAGAGTATAAGGTAGAAGACGGCTCCTCTGGTAGGTAGAGCCCAGGCCATTTAGAGCCTTACAGGTCAAAACCAGCACCCTGAATTTTGCCTGGAAAGCTACTGAAGGGGCCTTTGACTCTCCAGTCTGAATAAATACGTACACATTTACATCTTGATTAACTGTCAGCAGCCTTCAGCAGG
>NW_005841954.1:1750224-1769047 GCF_000455745.1 Alligator sinensis
AGAACTATTTATGTTTTAGCCACCCAGGCTCATGTTGTCCCCCACCCCCATTTCTTTTAATACAATGAAGCAGCAGCATACATTGCTAAAACCAGTCAGTTGGCTATGAACACTGTGATACTGATGGGAACTCTTAATGGACTATGTTTGTATCAGAACTGGTTGGTTTAAATATATAAACATGTTCATAGCAGAAGTAACTTGGCAGATGCAGTAGTAGGTGTCACATGCAGGATATTTTTCCTGTTTTCTGTCCTGTGCAACTCATGTTACCTATAACTTGCACATACAACACACTGAACCTGTGCTATACAGAGTCGCACCCAACAGTATAATTCACCTGGGTGTGATCCTGTGCTTTGGAATTATAGTGCCCATCATCCTGAAGGGTTCCAACATGCTTTACACATAGCAATGCTACCTAGATTTAGGTTTAAAGGATAATCGAGTGTCAGGAACAGGAACTGCAGAAGGAATTACGTAGAATTACCCACCCATTTGGGAAGCATGCCAAACTAACATCCTCATTTTCTGAAAAATGTCACAGGCTGTTTATTCACCACAAGAGGTAGGACTGATGATATGCCCTATCTGAAAGATGGGATCTTCAGCAGCACCCTGTACTTGAGCACTTGCTTAGAGGGCAGAATGCAACTGGCAAATCACCAAATCCTCTTGTTGAAACACCTGTTTATTTTTGAAGGTCTCCCATCCAAAGTTGTGATTAAGTTCAATGGTGCTTACTGTATTCACAACAAGAATACTGACTTATACAACAGGCATGCAAGTTATTTGTTTTATAATATTCATGACAATTTCTGGTCAGTCTGTGGCAAGTAAGAAAAAATAAATACCTTCTCCATATCAACAGAGAGCTCAGCAAACCACTGCCTTGCATCCTTTTGCTGGACAACACAGGCCACATGGAGGCAAGCTGAAGAGAAACAAACAGAACCTTTTAACTGTGGGTTACTTGTTATTTATTTTAAGACACTCCTGAGCCCTTCTGGATAGGATTGGATACAAATCTAAATATAAATAGAGATGCGAGTAATGAACAAAGACTGGGGATTTTTTAATATGAATCAATTACAGATTTCAATGCTATTATTTCCCTCTGAATTTTTCTGCTTCCCTCTTTAACATGCCCAAGTCAGTTTTCAAGAGTTCAGCTCAGGATTAGATTTTCCAGTTACCTAAATAGATTTTCAGGTTATAGGCTCCCCACTGTCACCATCATCTGAAAAAGCTGAAGATGGCAAACAAATCAACATATTTTAGAAAATCCACTGTATACTAAGAAATGCACATGGAGGAAGACTATACAAAATGGATCTACTTTTGTATGATGAAGTATTTTAATTTGTTCTTACCTACCTAGAGCTATCATGAAAGGAGGGTACAGCAGACAAAGATCTGTTCTATACGTGTCATTCACTATCCTCCTGTGCAAACAAAAATAGTAAATAGTCATTGTACTGTTCTGACCTTTAATCCCATTTTTCTTTAAAAAACCCCTTCTATCTATTAGTCATGCAAACATCTTTTCATCTTCACTTTTAAAATAAAGAGAATTAGAGAGAAATTTAGGTGGGGAAAATTCACAAACAATAATATACATCCGTACACATTTCTTATCCTGGACCCTTTAATTACTTTCCATGTGATCACAGTAATTATTTACTTCTAATAGTGTAGATCAGGGTACCCTATTTACTAAAATATAAGACAATCTTGATTATAAGGCAACCCCCCCAATAATTAGAATATATGGACCATTTATAAATGTGCTCCAATTTTCCAGATATGGAATCTAATTATTGGCAGTTTGCCTTGAATTTGCTCCCTCCCTCCCACTGCTACAGCTGGGGTGGGTCAGATAGCCCTCTTCCCCACTGCCTTCCCAACTTCTTCCCCCTGCAGCTCTTTCCCTCCCACCCTTACTGGCAGACCCTGCTTTCCCTGAGCACATGGAAGTGAGAGGCAATTTGAAAACATGGATTTATAGGCAAATTATTATGGATATTAATTGAATTAGTTCATCCAGACTGATACATTTTAGCTTTTTTTTGGAAGCTGCTGCAAGTTTTAACACAGGTATTCCATAAACACACAGAGTCATTCAAACAGCATATGTAGCACTGCAACCGGCAAATATACTCCACCCCAGACTTTTCAGCCTGGGGCTTCAGATACTTCCAAATCCATCAGCAGGCATCCTACGTGCAGGCCCAAGCCTGAAGGCTTGAGGTTCAGATGCCCCTGAGTCTTGCTTGCCCTTAGCCAATAGCCACAGGAGCAAGCTAGGAAGGAGTCCCCCATTTCCATAAAGTAGGCATGTAGCCAAGATCTTCCTACTGGACACTGGCTAGTGGGAGGCTAACTATGAGGTTCTTGTAAGGAGTCCTATCTGCATTTAGAAAGGGGTGCACCCTCCACTACACACTGCCATTTAAATCCATTTCAACTCAGGCAGTCCAAAGCCAAAAGACTCATGATTTACCACACAGTTCATTACACTGGGGCCCAGCAGAATCAACAGTGTTTCCAGCCACGGTAACCCTCACAGCTCAGCACTGCTCAGTATGTGTCTGCACTCCAGATAACCCCCACAAAGGATCCATGTGCTAATTAGCCTCCTACTCATGACAAGAACATCTAGCTCTAGTCATGAGTCTTGGGGTCCTCCAAAAATGTAGATGCAGGTGAGGTACAGGGAAACATTGTCCAGCGCCACCTCATGAAGGGCAAGGCCAAACTACTCATGCGTAACAGCTGGCAAAGGTATTCTGGGAGAACTGTTTGGGGCCCTGTTTGGTGTTGTTTGCCAGACATTGAAGGCTAGTGAAGAAACAGGAATAATTGGAAACGGGGAAGAAAAGCACAGCTCAGCCGTGAGGAACGAAGAAGTTGAAATGTAGTCAGTGTATTGGCTCACCATGATTTGAAAAAAAGTCAACAGTGAGGGGGACTGAGCACATGGGTTTTATCACATAATCTTATTCAGATATGCTGCACTAATCTATTCTTTGTGGTAGGTTACCCATAGTATTGTGCCCCATATAGGCCAGGTGTTTTATAGTCATGCTCAGTATTGGTTGCCTTTAATCAATCTCATAGCTGGTTGCTATTATTGAGCACATGCTGCTTTTGGCAGCACTTTAATGATAGGCAAGGTATTTAATTAAATTTTCTTGGATGTGAGTATAAAACGAAGACCTCCCCCCCCCCCACCCAGTGCTGACTGGGGGGAAACACCCTGTCTTATATTCAAGTAATTATGGTATATTTTTGAATCTTCAAAAATGCCACGTTGCAAAGTGCTTTGAACATATACTATTTGAATTATTAAAATTAATCTTCACAATGTTGAAGTATTAGCTCATCTGTAAAGTGGAAAAAACAAAGGCAAGAAAATTAAGAAATTTGTCCAAAATCACGCAGAGTTCATGGCAGTGTTTAAATAATCAAAGGTCCCTGACAAATATTAATTTAAATATTAATTTAAAGGCATGATGGGATCTGATCCCAACAACTGCACTTCCTGCTATGCTACATATGCATGGCAGGAACTGTGATGTTAGGATTGAGCATAAAATCCCATCGTGCTATTTGCCAGTGTAGGGGAAGCCTGATTCTGGCAGAAAACTTGGCTCCCTGTGCTCCCCTGGCTGCAAGCCCAGATCAGTTGATCTGGGGTCCCCACTGCAGGAGCAAATGGTGCTCTCCCATACCTGGCAGCTCTGGTCATCTGATCAGGGCTCCCAGCTGTAAGAGCAAAAGAGTGTTCCTGTAGCTGGGAGCTCTGATCAGCTGACTGGAGCTCCAAGCTTCTGGAGTTCATGGTAGTCTTGAATCCAGAATGCTCCAGAGGCTGGGAGCACTGGCCACATAATTCAATTAATGGTACAATGGGAACCAGCCACAAAGTTATTACACAAATTAATAACTTTTTAACTTAATCCTCATTTTATCATGCCATTAACTGAATGAATGTGTGGCCAGGTTATTACTTAAGATGTGATTAACTAATTAATCATGTCTTAAGTGTAATGTCTTTTAGGGGCCAAAAGGTCCTGGCTTCTACAAATAATCTAAGAGTCAAAGGCAATGCTTTAATTGTGTATTTGAATTTGATTACTTTAAAAAAAAAGGCTTCATTATGTTCACAGATATAACAATAAAACAATAACATAGCAGAATACATCAGAAATACTAGGAGAAACCATCTTTGACAATAATTAGCAGGAAAAGTGCTCCCTACTCATGGTCAACATTTAGTGATACGTACAACTCTGGGTATGTCTACACGTCATAATGCTGGGAGACTGGAGGCATACAATTCCATCCACGCAGACTAACTTGCCATGCTGACCAGGACAGACTGCTTTGAAACCCAAGCTAGTTCAAGTATCTCAATACTACCCTGCACTGTGCAATATAGACACACTTTAAAAGAGTAGTTTTAGTTAAACCAGCAATAATCCCTATGTATGCACTCTTTATTTGCATCAATAAACTGGTGCAACTTCATTTGTCTACATAGGCAAATCATAATTTTCTCTGAATAGTTTTAAAGTTAGCTTTCCTACTGAAAGGATGCACTATTAACTATTGTCTCTTACCATGCGAGGGGTAGCAGCATGTCTTCTTGGCCCATATCTTGCACATATTGGAGCAAAGGTCTATAAGGATGATACACTATCAAACAGCAATCCTAGAAATGAGTTTAAAGAAGAAAAAATTAAAACATTTATAATGATCACATGGCTTGTATTGTGAAATCAGTTAGTGGTTCATTTCCCCCCCCCTTTTCTTTTTCAAATATAAGCATCATGACACCTCTGTCATAATGAGGACAGTGCTCTCTCTAGAATACCATTATACAGCATGGTTGCCAGTCTGTCAACATCCTTTCCCCTTAGAGACACAAAGTGACACATCTGCAGCACACTGAACCTTGTTTGCTTACAAACCCATAATTCCCTATTGGAAATACAGAACACTGCCAGAAAACAGTCTGTTACTAAATACCATACGTGAGAAGCTTGCTGGGAAAACAAAACCAAAAAAAATCCAACACTGGTTTTTAAAAATCTACACTATTCTAAATTCTTCCTTACACATTAAGGTTGGAACATACAAAGAGGAACCAACTAAACTCAAATGACCAATTAAAGAGATGCAGAATGTATGTGCTGATATTAGCTGCACTATATCTGAAATAATCAAAAATATCATGTTACAAAAAAGTAACTTTCTGTAAATAGTTGCCTTGCAAGGTAAAAAAAACTATAATGCTGAGAAGACATTCCCAAACCACAGCACAGGAAACAATATTCTAAGAAATTTTAGCTATAAAACACTAGCTAGACTTTAAAAAAATGGGGACATTTAATTGCTGCAGTTAACTCAAGCATTAAAATGATCCATATATTTACAAATAAAAAACATCTCTTATAACCTTGTACATTTAAAGTCCTTGTCTTCTCTTTCTGGGATTTGTTGGTTTCAATAAGAGATGGAGATGTGGTTTTTGAGCTGACTCCCTGTCCAATTATAATCTCTTTGCCTCAGTTTCTCACTCTTCACTATGGCTGCTGACAGGCATGGAAAAAAAAAAACCCAACCCAAAAACAGCACTTTATTTTCAAGCTCATTGTGCCCTTGCACCAAACGCACCACTTGCCTAGAAAAGGAACCACATTAGTTTGACTTGGCTCACCCAAATTCTGTATAGATCAGGAACTTCAACAGGGCTTTTTGGCGCTTTTATCTAACAGCTGACTTGGCTATTAGATAAAAGTTGATTAATCTGATTCAGCTATAAGATAAAAGTACCAAAAAGCTCCACTGAAGTGCCCAATCTATACAGACACTGCGTGAGCTGGGTCAAAGTGACATGGTTCCTCTTCTGGTAAAGTGCAGTTATTCCCCCCCACCCCACATTTGTCAGCATCCTACAAAAACTGAAAATCCCTCGCAGCAGCCTTGGTATCGTGCTTTGATGGCATAAAGCACTGACAAAATAATTTACTATTTGAGCAGTTCCAAGAACTACACATAAGAGGGTCACAGTATTCAGTTCCTCTGGAAAAAGTATTCAGAGGGCTGATATTCAGTTCCTCTGGAAAAAGTATACCTCATAAGTAGACAAACAGAACACCAAATCATAAAATTCAAGTTACAAAAAAAATCAGGTCAGTGTAGGATCAAGCATGCTCTTGTTAGATAACAATGACTAGATAATGAAAAAGAAAGCCACCTACCATTAGTTCTAAGAGATAGAATTCACATTCTAGTATCTGTAAAGAAATAGAAACTGAAGTAAGCAACAATGCCTGCCCAATAGGGAAAAAAAAGAAACAGTTCATCAACATCCAAACCCATACACTTTTCATTATATTTATTTTTTTATACCTACTGTAAACTCTACAAGAAACTGTTCTCCCCAATACCTTCACCAATCTCAAAGTCAAACCACAACCCACTTAAGAAAAATAATAGAAAACATTGTTAGCTAGTCAATTGTCTCACTACATTAAGATGAAACTTATTTCTGAGGACTGAGAGAAAGTAAGTTACCAACCTCCAAACAAATATTTCATTACAGTTATGTAATTTTACAGGTATATACGAAGGGAACTTCATCTTATCCAAGTATTTTTTGTTATCAGCTCCTTTAAACCATTCCTAGATTTATCAATATAGTTATACAAACTGAATGCTGTATCATCAAGAACCAGATTAGCAGTGTGATAAATGTTTTTCTATAAGGCTATGTCTTTGAAAAAGCAGCAGAACTTTGCCCCAAGAAATGTAAATCAAGATGTAGAGATAACATCTGGCTTGCCAGCCATGCTGAATAGCAGTAAAATGAAGAAAGGAGAAGTTAAATTGAGATTAGAAGTTAGTAGTATCTTTTATTTCATGTTTATTCACAGTTGTTGGGAATGTACAGAAATACACGTTGCCCCTTGGGAATGACACTAGAAACTAAAATTAAGTATAGTGGGCAAAGTATATATTGTAAGCCTCTTTGACACCATTTCAGACCACAATACTTTAAAACAAAAAAACTTGGGAAATTTCTTAATTCTAAGGGGACAAAATAAAAATCCTTAATGTATATCAGTTTTTTGAATGTGTGAATCTGGCAGGTAACCCAGGACATGGGACTCTGTGTAACCTGCATAAATTTAAAACCTAGGTTTTTCCATCACTTTGTAAGTACTGATATTATATTCAGTTCCTTTAACAGCATTTGTTCCTATTAAAGGAAAGCAACCTATACAAGAATTAGTCCTCTCAAACTCCAAACAGCAAGTGAATTTTTCAAAGGAAAGTTCTCCCAACCATTTATCCAAAGTTTATTTAGATACCTTGACATATTGGTAAGAATAATTTTATCTATAATTTATATTGCAAAGAATGACTAACTTCTCCATGCACAACCAGAAAAAATGGTCTCCAAAGGATAATCTGGGTAGGACACAGCCTATTTTTGCTAAAATTTAGCACCAATATAGAGACTTGGGATATGCTTACCCAGCGCAAGGCTGCACTAGGCAGACAGCTCAGATAGCTCTGTGCATACTAGATCCTAAACTGCAAACAGTATAGTGGTGTTCATACAGCACTGTGTCGAGCTTTACAAGCCATGCATGAAATTATACTCCTGTTTTGGAGCTAGCATACAAAGAGCTAATCCTGGTATCTCTGCATGGAACTGTCTTGTACCATGTGGACATACGCTTAAGTGCATCTTATTACAAAGCTGTACAACACATAACTACTAACTGGATAGGGGCCATAGCCCTGGGTGTTGATTTGAGGACATGAGAGGCAGGCAGGACATGGGGGGAATAGAGATGCAAAACTAGCAGCAACCACAGTACTGGTCCAGTTACTACCACTGGCAGTGGAGATGCAGTTAGTGACCTGTGCAGAACTGGGTACATATCTATCCAGTTACACCTTTGTGTATACTGCAAGTCATATGAATTAAAAAGGCAAAGAGAATAGAGAAGGGAAGAAAACTTTCCCATTATTGCTAAAAGTCACATCACTAAGTTAATATGAAGATGTTTCATCCAATATACTTACATGATTCATCCTATAAGGAAACTCCTTCGGAAAGGCATATGAAAACCTAGTTTTCACTATAAGAGAGAGATTAAAATAATGAAAACATGAAACCAATATTCTGTTTTACTAATTTCTATTAATTCATCAGCATGCAGACCTGCAAATCTTTTTATTGGCCTTTAATGATTTATTGATATATGGTATACAAGATCTTTCCCGACTCAGGCAGATGGTTGAACTAGATGACCTCTTGAGGTTCCTTCCAGCCCTACTTCTCTATGATTTCTAAAATATCTATAAAAGAACAATTCTCCTTATAAGTCTAAGTCTGATTCTCAGTCTGATTATATAGTTCAAAGGCTAAAAGGTGAAAAAAAACATTTAATAAAGACTGAGGCCCAGGTCCTCAAAGATACTTAGGCACCTGCCTGCCTATTTTAATAAGCAAAGTATACCACTGACATGCTCCTGATACTGTATAAACCACTTTCTGCAAAGCGGGGAGGAACAAAGTTTCCATTGTTCAGCATTCACAAAGCTGCCTAAGCACTGATGCTGCTCCACAGCTAATGAGCTGCTTGGAGCCCTAACTCCTAAGTGGGATTCTCAAGCAAAGCTGGAGAAATATTTCTGCCAGTGGGTGCTGATTCTGGGGTGTGCTTTGAGTGTGTAAATCCCACAGAAAAGCCAGCAAAGTGTCAGAGTATATGGGCACATGCATTTTTGTCCATCCTCGTCATTGGGAAACTCACTTGGGATTATGGGAGACCCAGCTTCAAATTTTTCCTTTACCTGATTCAGGGCAGGGAACAGACCCAACTGCAGATTAGCTGCTCTGCATTAAACAAAAGCAAGACACTGCAGTTCACCTACAGAAGACTGTTGTTCCAGTATGGCTCTTTAATTGCCTGTTAAGTTGGGTACCACACTTTTTCAGATGGATAATGAAAAGAATCCCAATTTTTTAAAAGACTGTAGTAAAGTGATAAGATTTAGAAAGTGAGCCAGAGCCACTTCTCTACTGAGCAGTTCTCCAATTAGTTGCAAGGTTAGAGTGCCTTTCCAAAGGGATTTTTAGAGGTCAATCTGAGATGCTCTCTTCCCAAGAGGAAGGCACAGAAACTGCTTGCAAATGTGAAAACAAACAAAGCAAAACGGCGCTTTATTTTAAACTTAGCATGTTCCAGTGCATGCCTAGAAGAGGCAGCGCGTTAGTTGTACCCAGCTTTCCCAATGTCTGTATAGATCATGTGCTTTAGTGGGGCTTTTTCAGAACTTTCATCTCATAGCCGATTGAATCAGCTTTAGCTAAAAGCACCAAAAAGCCCTGTTGAAGCACCTAATTTATACAGAAGCTGCTGCTTCCAGTAAAGTGCTTTTTTAACATCTGCAAACAGCCTGACTTCTCAGCACTCCTCAGTTCCTTTCACTTATTTTTTCTTTTCTACAGGCCTCAAAATAAATAAACCTGTGATAATTAAGCATAATTAAGAAGCTCTGCTAATTGAAGCCTGAAAACAGACTGAAGACTGTGAGGATATAGAGAAAGAAATTGTTCTTTGTCCTCACTCCTAAAGACAGAGGAATATTCTTAAGAGGGATAAAGGAAGCACTACAGAAGTGATTCCTCTGTAGGGTCCTGATGCTGAGGAATTTAAGAAAATAAAAAAATAGGGAATAGGAATAGTAAGAGTCCAACATAAAGAAGTAAATCTATTCCTCTATACACAGCTATTGTGTTCATACTTTCCTCACTGATTACCATAACAAATCTGCACCCAGATAAGAATTTTATGCAAAATGGTAAACCACTATGATGCTCAATGCTTGTGGAGGTCCAGCATTGCATCTCAGTTCCTGGTAGTAGAACTGTCACAAGGTCACCATGGTGTGATATATGCAGGCTAGAAAGGCAGCCAATCACCTATCGTCTCAAGCTCTAGAAGGGATTTTAAATGCAATGACCTACATTTTGAAGAGCAGAGCAGAGTATTAAGAAATAGATGGCTGTAAAACAGCTGGACCTTCTAGGTTAGATCATGTGGGTCAGCTGCATGTCTCTAACTTTAAGGATCTCAATAATAAGATAGAACAGGGGTTTTCAACCTTTTTTACTAAATGTATCCCAGTGACCCCCCTTTTTAATAAGTGTATTCCTGGGGGGAGGGGGCAAGTAGCTGGCTGGCGGGGGGGGGAAGGTGGCGAGTGGCTGGACAGTGAGTGGGGGGGAGGGGTGACAGCAGCAGCGCAGCACCTGTGCGGCCCACAGAAGGGCACCGCTGCTCTCACCCTGGCCCAGGTGTGCTCCTGTGAGGCAGCGGCCCCACCCACCCCTGCGTACCCTTTGGGACCTTTCAAAGTATCCCCTGGGGTACACGTACCCCTGGTTGACAACCTCTAAGAAGGGAGAAGCATGAAATAAATAATTGTAAATTAGGAGGGAAATTCAAAATTGCTTTTTTTACCTACTAATATTATTAAAACAAAGCCACCTCTTGATTCATCTATGAAAATTATTTTTCAACTGTAACAAGGAATATATAATTTTCTAATAAAAAGGTGTTATTAGAAAAACAACTAGAAAATATAGAGCTTGCTAGGACTTTTTACAAAAAAAATGTAGTTCCACAAGGACTAATCATTGAGGCAGACATTAAAAAAATAAAAAAGCTCTATACCTTTAATTTATTCCACAACTCTAATTTCAGTATGAAGGTGGGGTTATTTTGAGAGAGAAAGATATTTGATTGATAAGTTTTCAAAAGAACTGATGGCAGTATAAACAGAAAAGACTTTCTTCCACATACACACTTAAATCTGAAGTCTTATCAAAGCACAAATGATTTAAGCAGATTGCCCTTTTACAGAGTGAAGTGAAAAAACTCATCAAATCATGGTAGGCATTATTTTCCTTACTAAGTGACTACCTTCAAAGGGACTCCTTAATACAGCATAAACAATGTTTACACTTACATACAGAAGTAGCAGCAGAAATCAACCTTGTGTTTGAAACCACACCAAATTCCTGAGCAAAAAAACCAACAGCAAATAAGGTGCTTCAATTGAAATGTTATTTGATCACATTGTTTATCAAACTACTTGGTGTTTCTTACTAGGCAGCTTCTTCACACTGCATTCTAATTAAATATTCTCTCTCTGTAAGCATTTTGGTGATCAAAATAAGTTGAATGGTCTATGAAAAGCTAAATAGCAATTACAGCAGCACACATTCTTGTCTCAAAATGAACATAGCTGCTACAATGTTTATAACTGGAAATAAAAAGCCCAGGGGTGGTAAATTCTGATGACCCTCATATCTACATCTAAATCACAGTATTGTTGTTCTTAATATTGTAACAACAACAACAGGGACAAAAATATGGAGTAGAATTTTTATATTTGGAAACTAGAATAAAGAAAAAATGAAATTAAACCACTAAAAATATATTTTTAATTGTACACTTTTTTGTTAAATTACATTAAATGGAAGAGTAATCTACACATTCTGTCAAAATCTTCAAGATCCTTCAGGGCTGAGAAGATAGGCCAATAAGTCAGACAAAGTACTAAAAGATGGTGAACAGCATCTGTCAATCTATCACTTTTCCCTTGCTTCCCCTCTTATGGATTTTTTGTAGTGCTCTAGAAACAGAAAACTTTGAACCCCAAAATATGAAATAAAAACAACAAAAATATCATAAGAATGTGCAGTATCTCCCTCATGCATGATAAAATTTTACATTAGAAAACTGAAATATTTCATACCTCTACTTTGGATGCCAAAAATACACATGTAGGAGCCATTAATACTGGATCTATACTTTTTAGGGAGTATCTGAAATATTATAACAAATTATAAAATATCATTTTGTGCACAAGAAAGATTAGTCTGCCAAGACCACCACACTTTCTTCCAAAAAGCAAAATCTAAGGGTGCCTATACACATGCTCTGATGCATTCTAATTAGAACACACTGGAGCAGACTGTCTGCTCCATGTTCTAATTAGAACACTCTAGTATCACTGCAGCTCCCACAGGGTCAAAAATTGCTGCTGGGGCATTTTAACTAAAGCTCACTGAATGAACTTTAGTTAAAGTGTCCCACAGCCTCTTTTAAATGTGTGGGGGCTTAATACACATGATGCTGCAGCTCTCCAAGAACCATTCTAATTAAAATGCCACCCCACCACACCCGAGTACATGTATAGGCACCCAACGTTAACATTAACATAAAATTAACATAAAAGCTTTACACCATCCAGAAGCAACAGTTGCATTTCAAAAAGTCTATGAAAATCTGCCTAACAAATGCTTCACTCTCATACCATCATAGTAAATAGTCCTACCTGGCATAGAATCTCTTGAAGTAGACAGTGGCAGTGGCAATAACTTGTTGTCTTAATTTAAGATGTTCACCTAAAGCCTGGATAACTTAAAAAAATGAACAAAAACTTGAGTTCAATCTTTCATATGATGACACCACATACTGAGGCTCTCAAGTATGGTCTACAGGAAAAACTGAATTTTGGGGGTTCTGAAGAGTAGGCAGATGTCCCTCCTTTCAGTTCAAATGTGTTATTTCCCCATCCAAAGATTATATGCTCTATGAGGCCATGGTGACTGAGGGGCTAGCACTGCATACTATACTTGGGGGCCAGGTGGCCTGAACCTTTAAAGATGAGAATAACAATTTACTTCATTATTTCCTTAGGAAGTTGACAACACAGCACTCAGAGGGGCAAAGTTTGGGTGTCTCACTTTTCCGTCTAAAACTCAAATGTTTGAGTCCTACTTTTTTATTTAAAAGGCATTTGCAAAGCAGACACTCCTTGCAAATGCCTAAAGCTGCCAGCACATATTACACTGTATTTGGCAGTGGCAGCAGGTGCTAAAGAACTGACATATTTAGTCTAGAGGAAGGGGGTGGGAGACCAGAGGAAGTAGTCAGCTGCATCACAAGCATTCTTTGCCAGCTGGCCAAGAAACAACCCTGGTGTCAGCTGTGCAGGTAGGTCTTGTTTGGCCTCCCAGGCAAAGGAAAGTTGCCAAGCACATTAGATGCATCAGTCTAGGATACAGAGCAGGGATGGGATTAGAGAATTATGGAGTGAAACATAAGGTTTTTCTGCTCGCTAGTTTTCCTGCACTCCCCTTCTGTTATTCAGCTGAGCATGGCACTTATGTATCAGCATTCTACATTTTACAGACAGGTATTAAGTTAAATATTTAAAAATATAAATTCATTTATATATCAAACACTGGCACTAGATCAGGACAGCAGCAATTTAAGGCATTGGTTAAAGTGCATAACATTTCTTAGCACTGTCAATCTCCCAGAGACAACACAAACACTTCTTGCTCCTCAAGTCAAGGACACAAACACCTCCAGTTTGAGGCACACAGATTTTGAGAGCATGGGTAACTGATGACAGGGTCAGCCAGAGAGAAGCCTCTCTCAATAGCCCAGATCCATGACCATCTGGCTCACCCCCTCCAAGATGGCACTAATGCAGCTGAGCCTAGGCTGTTAATGACAATATAGTTCATGGCTAAGCAATGCCACCAGGGAAGAGGCCAAACTTCAGTATGGAACATTTCTGTAAATATCTCGGTACCCACATGCTCTCCAGTGAATCTTGTGATGTTTTTACCACTACAAAATTGTCCATCCTGAACTGACCACAAAGCTAAAAAGTCATCTTCCTCCTACAGTGCTGGAAAATCCACTTAGCAAACCACACAAAATAATCTAAATCTGTCTATCCTGAAGGATTATTTTGCAGGAAGAAATGGTTAAGCCATCTGTGTTGTCAAAGAGAAAAACTGAGCGAGATTTAGTGGGGGACAGGGGCAGGAAGTATGTTATTTACTCAGTGTCTACAGCAGTGGTTCCCAACCTGCAGACTGGGACGGGGCCCATGGAGCCCACTGTCTCCCTCCTGGGGCTGCCCCGCTCCCCAGCTTTAACCCTGCATATCACTGCCGGTGGTGGAAGCAGCTTGCCTGGCCGGACAGACAGGGGTCTGAGCAGGGGGCTCATGCTGTGAGTTGGCAGCCAACCCTCCACGGCCCAGTACCAGGCCACAGCCCAGTGGTTGGGAACCTCTGGTCTAGAGAAACCTAATGAAACTGAAGCTTATACATGCTGGGAAAGGGGAGGCTGGAAATTTTAATAGTCAGCACAAAAACTGAAGTTTTCAGTTAAATAAATGTAATAACTCTATTAGATCAGTTCACCCTAGTTTTTGAGACATTCAAAATATTTTTTTTAAATGAAGAATGTTGTGCTTTAATCCTAAATATTCTTCTGAATAAGAAGTAAATGCTTGTTTTACATCTTTTCTGCTACTGCATGAAAACCAGAAAGGGAAACTGATTAGCCTACTCTTTCCTCCAAGGGGACTGTAAACAATCACAATCCTACAGATGGGAGTCCATTAATTTCCAACTCTGGAAGATGTCATGGACTTGATACACATTTTATTTTAAAGCTGACATTTTGACAGCAGAAGCAACTGTTACTCATTTAATTAGTTTCATAGTTTGTAGGATCGGAAGGGACCTCAGTTAGGGATCGACATCAAAAGTGAAACCGACAAATCGGCTGTTTCCTTTATCCAACAGGAGTGGAAAGCTAAAAGGCAAAAACATTTAGATTCTCAAAGTATTTTACTTTTAATAACCTAAGCTAATATTAATATCATAACTAAGGAAGTGGGGTTTTTTTTAATGGTTTTAACCTATTGTTTCCCTTTTAGGTCTTGTTGCATTATGAAATATCTGGTTCATCCTTTTTTTCTTTTCTTTTTTTTTCCCCTTTACTTTATCCTCAAGAAACTTTAAGCTAATTAATAAATTAGATAAATAACAGTCCTCAATCAGGTTTCTGGTACTATACAAAAGTTAAACTCTCCAAATGATCTGTCATCTTATTTTGCAGAGCACTTTAATTTTGATAAGTATAAATAAAAACAGATTAATTAAAAGAAGGAATAAAACCAGAAATGGGAGATAAAATAAACATTTTATGGATGTAAAAAACAAACAAACAAAAAAACAACACCCAAAAACGGCATTTTACTTAAACTCACCTCCACGCTGAGCTCAATGCATGCCCAGAAGAGGCATCACATTAGTTGGACCTGGAAAGCCCAACATCTGTATAGATCAGGAGCTTCAGTGGGATTTTTTTGGTGCTTTTATCTAATTGCTGATTGAACAGTTTTAGATAAAATGCCAAAAAGCCCCACTGAAGCACCTGATCTATACAGATGCTGGGGAGTAAGGTCAAACTAATGTGCTACCTCTTTCAGTAAACCATGGGGGGGTTGTTCACGTCTGTCAGCAGCCTAAAACACCAGCAGTGACATGGATTTTTTTCAGCAGCCAATAAAGCAGGGGTGGGCAAAATGGATGATCTGCCTGGCAGCCAGACTCCATTTCCCAGTAGCCCCTGCCCTCATGGCTTGGGCCAGTCTCCATGGAGACCCCAGCCACACCTGTGTGGAAAGCTCAGGCTGGGGTTGCCACGAAGACCAGCCTGAGCCACCTGGGCAGCATATGCAGCAGAGCAGTGCAGGGGGCTGCTCTGGAGCTGCTGGGAACTTGCGATGAGGGCAATTTGCTCCAGAGCCAGGGTAGAGCCATGATCTGTATCCTGCATGCTCTGGGCAGGGGCACGCAAGCAGGGGATTGTGGCTCTGTCCCAGCTCCTTGCAGCTATGACAGCCTGGTCTGGAGCCGGGGTAGAGCTACAATGCACACCCCTGCCCAGAGCATCCAGGCTACAGATCACAGTTCTGCCCTGGCTCCGGAACAAGCTGCCCCCATCACAAGTTGCCAGCGGCTCCAGAGCAGCCCCCTGCGCTGCTCTGCCACGCACGCTGCCAGCAGGACTCAGGCTGGTCTCCAGGGCAACCCCAGGCTGCACTTTCCACACAGGTGCGACTGGGGTCTCCGTGGAAACTGGCCCAAGCCATGAGGGCAGGAGCAGCTGGGAAATAAGAATCCACAGCCAACCAGATCTGGCCCACAGGGTGGAGTTTGCCTGTCCCTGCAATAAAGACACAACTTTTCTGTCCTATTCTCTGCCTCAATGCCTGAGAAAATGAATGTTACCTACTTTACTAGACTGATAATAGGAAGGAAAACTTAACAAGATCTCTCATAACATCTTTGAGAAATATACCTGCATCTAGTTCATACATCTTTCAAATGCATATATTAATATAACTTTTTAAACACGTTAAGAGAATATATACATAAAAATAGGAGAAACCGAAGCTCTAGGTAAATGAACCATGAATTCAGATACATAGGTATGGCCCAAATTAGACAGCTAATCAAAAATAAAACCATTTTACCATTAGTAAAAAATATCTGAAGTTTCCAATATTCTTCTTCTGCTAGAAATTTCAAGTCCTTCTGGCGTTCTTTCAACAGATCTTGTTTATCCAAAATCCACTGTAAACTAGGAGGGAAAAAAATAATTCACAAATATTATACAGTGACTTGTGAACAAATAAAGTATAGTTCATATCTGGGGATGAAACAGGCTGGGGTGCATCCCTTTCTTTGAGTCTTGTAATGCTAGATACATTCTTGCATGTGCATCCCTTTAATTGAGTCTTGTAATGCTAGATACATTCTTGCAAAATGAATGCTCATTAGGGCTTTCAAAATCAGGCCCTTTGAGGAAAAATAGTCACCAGAAATAAGAGGCCTTCTCAACGCTAAAAATGTCAAATGCATTAGTTATTAGTTAAAAATAAAGTCTGAGAGATATACTACATACAGATTTTATTTTAGATGCCACACATTTAAATTCAATATACTCAGTGCTAACGATACTTGGACACAGCTCATTCTATGCCAACTTTTCTATAGGGGAAATATATTTGATTCGCTGTGACTTTCTTTGCCGGAAAAGCTTTTAAATCTCCTTCTCCCCCTCTCTGTGGTGTAGATAAGGGATATCAAATCTCTCTTGGATTTTATGGCTCAATCTGGCCTCTAGCAAGGCTTATAGCATCTGCATCAGCTCAGGGAACTACAGCCATCATTGAAATATGTCCCTGGTCATACTCTGAAATACCTGCCAGAATTCAGTGGTAGCCCCTGTCTCTCCTTGCCCTGCCCCCAAATTCCCAATCCCTCCTGAAGCCCCATGGACCAGATGACAGATACAACTCTGTAGGTTGTATCTTTGCCACCTTGCACCTCGGTGCAGATTATTAGATACTAAGTAAAGACCAACACAAGCATTCCCCAAGACTTTCCTTCGACAGCCTTAACAATGCAATGGCTTTTTAAAAAGCAAAAACTGCAAGACAAGTTTTAAAAAGCTGGCTTTGCACCCACTGAGCAGCTGTGTTTTATAAATTCATAGATTGCTAGGGGCTGGAAGGGACTTTGGAAGATCATCAGGTCCAGCCCCCCTGCACTAGGCAAGAAAGATACTTGGTCAGGTGCCCCCTGCAAGGTGACTGTCCAGTCTCCTCTTGACGATTTCCAGGGTAGGCGATTGTGAAATGAGCTCCCTCCAAAGGTGGTACAGTCTGGACACCCTAACTTGTGAAGAAGTTTTTCCTAATGTTGAGCCAGAAATGGTCTTCTAAGAGTCTGTGGCCATTACTCTTGGTTCTCCCCAAAGGTGCTCTGGAGAACAGTTTTTCACTTGGTGTACTCCCCTGATAACAGAAAGTTGCTACCAAGTCCCCTCTCAGCCTTCTCTTTTTTAAGCTGAAGAATCCCAGATCCCTCAGCCTTTCCTTGTATGGCTTGCTGTGTAAGACTCTGATCAGATGGGTGGCTCTTCTTTGGACTCTCTCAGGCTTGTCCATGTCCTTGTTAAAGGGTGGTGCCCAGAACTGAATGCAGTACTCCAGCTGCAGTCTCACCAGTGCTGAGTAAAGCAGAAGAATCACTTCCTTGGTTTTGCCTGAGATGCATCGATTGATGCATGCCAGAGTATTGTTTCCCTTGCTGGCTCCAGCACCACACTGCCGACTCATATTCATACTGTGGTCTATTACTAGCCCTAGGTCCCTGTTATTTTTTTCCCCTTAGTATTACTACTTGAGTTCAGACCTTTGAGTTAGGTTTTGTATGCCAGACTTTGGTAAATATGCCAGACAGCCCCCAGGGAGGAGGAAGAGGTGGTTGCGACTGATTTGAAGAGCTGCTGCAGTCACAGATCCTGCATGTGTATTTGGTGCACGTTGGGGGAAGAGGGGAGCAGCTCATCTGTGTGTTATGCACCCTCCTGAAACCGATGTGAAACCCATCAGCTGCTGGTGCGCCTTCCAGTTTTCCCAACATGGGATTTCTTTTCTGGCCCACAGTCAGCTTTCTTCTCCCAAGCCAGGCAGCAAGAGAAAGAAAAATGAAAGGGCTTCCAAAAGAGCAAGTAGGCAGAGGAAAACGACTGGCTGTTTCAAGACCCTGGCGACCCAACACGCAAAACACGCTCAGGCTTAGTCATCACAGAGAAGTGGACCTGCAGAGATCATCGAGGCAGGGTCATCCCTGACAAAACCACCCCATTAGGAACAGGAACGGCTCCCCTGGGGTCACTCCCATGGGCAGCCCCCACAACCAGGGGCTACAGAAAGGCTGTTTTCAGACCCCCTGGCACTGACAACAGGGACCAGCAACGTGGGGGGCGGGAATCGTCTTGCACCCCCATGACACACTCGCACGTGCGTTTAGAACCCCTCCCCCCCGGGACGTTCC
>NW_005841954.1:1769092-1779220 GCF_000455745.1 Alligator sinensis
CCCGGGCCGGAGCAGCTCCGGGAGCGGCAGCAGCGGTGGCGGAGGCAGGAGGAGGAAGGAGGCGGTCGCCGGGGTCCCGCGCCCTCACTCCGCCGGCCGGCAACGCGCGCAGAGACAAGGGTTCCGCCGCCAGCGCGCGGGTTCCGCCGGGCGGGGGACAGGGGACCGGGAGCTGGTGCACCGCGCTCGGCCCCGCCCCTTCCGCCTGGCCGCGGGTTGGGCTTTCGTCTGGGGTCGGGGCTGAGACTGGGGAACTGGCGAGACTGGGACGGTGATACTGGGATTGGGATTGAAACTGGAGGATCGGGATTCAGGCTGGGATTGGGAGACTACAAATGGGAGACTTGGATTGGGATTAAAACTAGGGAATTGGGAGTCAGACTGGGTTTGCAACTGGGATTGAGACTAAAATTGGGTCTGGGGGACTAGAAATGGCAGACTGGGATTGGGATTGAAACGGGGATTGGGAGTCATGCTGGGATTGAGACTGTAGTTTGGTCTTTGATTGGGACTGGGAAAGTGGGATTGGGTCTGGGGGACTAGAAATGGCAGACTGGGATTGGGATTGAAACGTGGATTGGGAGTCAGGCTGGGATTGGAACTGGGAGACTGGGTTTGGGTCTGGGGGTCTAGAAATGGGAGCCTGGGACGGGGGGACTGGGATTCGTGCCAGGTCTGAGTCGGAGTGGGCTGTTGACCCATCCCAGGGGATCTGGGCTGTGATGCCCCAGGGAGTTTTCTCCGTGTACATCTGACCATCATCACATCTACCCATCAGCACTGCTGCCAGGCCTGGCAGGGCCCCTGTAGCCCTGATGTAAAGTTGCTTGTTGCTGGTCCTGCTGCTGGGCTGAAGCCCAAGTAACAATCTGTGCCAGTGTGGGGGGTGAAAGTGATGTAAGTGTGTAAGAGCTAATACAAGACTCACCTGTTGGAAACCTGTGCCGCGTGTGCTGCTATGAATGTTCAGTGTGTTGTAGCAGTGTAAATCAGGGGTGTTGGACCCACAGAGCTGGATCTGGTTCACAGCCTTGATGGGGTATCTTCCCCTGACAGCAGCCATGGGCCTGGGCCAGGCTGTGACACTGGAGTCCCAGCAGCAGCAGAGCGTCTTGTTCCCAAGGTGAGAGCCATGTGCCCATGATGCTGGGCTTCTTCCCATGGTGCTGTTTGGGCTCCAGTGCTGCAGCTCTCACTGGTTTAACCAGTTGCCTGGGTGAGAGCAGCAAAACTGGAGCCCCAGCAGCACAGTGGGAAGTCCAGCAATGTAGTTTGTTCCTGTGGTGGCAGCTAAGCTTTCAGGATGCCAGGCCACTTCTCCGCAGATCCCAAATAAGCTGGAGCAGGCACCAAGTGTGCTGGATCTGGCATGGAGATGGATGGGCGTGATTCAGTCTGTAGGGTGAGCCCTGTACCATTCATCCAGCTCATGAAGCCAGGTGAGTTTGACACCCCCTGGAATAAGCAGTTAAATTTTGGGCAGGAAGCAGCTGGCACTTGCTTTCTCACTCCAGCCTTTTCTGCCAACTAGTTATACTGCAGAGCCTCTCAGTGCCTGATCAACCTTCAGAGGAGTTGAACTCTACCATAAAGGTAACAGGTACTCTACACACTTGTGGTCTTTTCTCTCACTAAAGTATGCTGTAATAGGATGGAATCCCTTGTTTCTCCGCTGTTGTCTTTTACAGTACCAGCCACCGGGCTGGACCCCATTACATTCCAGATACTGGACAATTTAATGACGACTGTGAGTGAGGGAGGACACCTCCTCCCTCTGCATGGGAAGGGATAAAGATGCAACAGGAAAAATGGGAGAGGGGTTTGTACCAGTTGAACAGTAGCCTACAGCTGTGGTTCTTAACCCTTTGAGACTTGAGGGATCCCTCTATAACTTCTGTGAATTGAGTGGCGCCCATTTCAAAAACTAATTTACTTCATTTATAGTTCTTACCTGCTTGAAGAGGGGCTGTGAAGAAAGAGGAGCAGCCAGCAGGGAAGAACTTGTGTTGCAGTGAGTGGGTGGAGGAGTCACTGCTGATGAGCCTGCACTCATCTCTCTGGAGCCTGTGTTTATCCCCCGTTCTGCATCACCCTTCAAAGGCTACTGTGGCACTCTGATTGAGAATCACTGCCCTAGAAAAATAGAGCAGCCTGAAATATGTGCAATGTGTGTGTGTCCAGGGCATACTTAGCTATCTACAGGCAGACAATAGGAAATTTTAGGGAAATCCCTGTGCTCTGGCCCCCAACTCAGGGTACACTGTCTGTGCATTCATCAGCTGGCAGTCTTAACCCTGTGGAGATGTTTACCTGGGCAATGGAAGAGGAGGGAAAGGAGCCGCTTCCCTTTTGCCAAAAGCCAAGTGGCATGGGCATTTGCCCACAAAATGGGAAACTTGCATGCCAGGTTTCACTGAACCTGAGTGGAGGTTAAAGCCATTTCTTCCACTTCCCAGAAAAATGCTCTTGCCACGAGGCTGGATTGAGGGTATTCTGCATTCATCCTGTTGAGACTGAGAGACAGGAAGGGAAGGAATTAAAAAGTCCTGGGACTAGAACAGTAAATGGGAGGGAGCAAAACTTTGTATCTTGTGAGGCAGCCACTACAATAATTGTGAAGCCGTGGTAGTGCTCCCAATGGTGTTTATACATTTTATCCCAGGACTACTGGATGCATGAACAGCATTGGGAATAAGGAACAGAACCAAGGGCACCTTCCTTCCCCCCATATCATACTTCTCCCTTGCTCTCCTTGCTGAAGGCTGAGTGGTTTGGTTTGGTTTGGAGATTTTTATGACAGTTTGACCAGCCTAACTGATGACAAATTCTTGGGACACATTATTTGAGATGTCCTGTGCAACTACTTTGAGGAAAGGGCATAATGGTTTAGATAGGCTTTTGGGGATGTTCTAGCTATGAAGTGTTGGTTTTATGGATTTTAAATACAGTGGTGCATGACAGTTTACTGACAGGATCTTGTGCAGTTGATCAGCAGGATTTATTGTGCATGCTGTGTGCACTTTCATTCATTTTAAATATCAGGTATCTTTTAGTATATGTCCAGTATGCATGTCTGGGCCTCCAGGTAAAGTGGGCTTATTGTTGACATGCTATGTAGAATCTCTTCAGATTCCCATGCATTCTGCAAACAAAGATGCACAGATGGATGTGTGGAAATAAATGTATTTTATAATTAAACAATATCTGACTTGGAGTGGTACCAGAACAAACAGTGCCAGGAGTAGAAAACCTGGAACATTTAGAATATATTGTGAACTGTGCCAACAAGCAGTGTGGATTAAATTAAAGGGTAAGGGAGATTTTACATAAGAACTTGGAGGACAGGTACACAAAGGTGAACAGCATCTGTGGGGCTATGTGGGAACATTGGGCCTTGGTTTGAGAGGGTGCTGAAGGTCATTTCCCTGCCAGACTGGAATGAGCTGTGACAGGGTCCAACTAGTGAACGTTTGCTCCCAGTCAGGTGAGTTTTCAAAAGTCTGGAAAAGCTTCTGGTTACCATGGTGCTGGGTGAGGAAAAAGTAGAAGGTGAGTGGCAGCTTTGGAACATGTTCAACAATCTTGTCTCTTCATAATGGCCACGAACTATGGCTGAATCTTCATGTTTATTGCATTGTGCTCTCTGTCACAGAAGGGTTTTGCTCAGACACTTATAATAAAAAAGCAAACAGTGATGTCTGCCATTTCCTTTGCAGCTTTGTTGGTAGCCTGAGTGTTCTCAGCAATAGAGCTGGGCAGGCTCAGGGAGTTCAGCTCAGTCTTTGTGTAGGATCTTACTCCAGCTCCTTTGAAATGAAAAACTCCTGGCTGTCAGGCACAACCTCTTGATAGGAATCCTCAGTCCTGCTTTCATCAGTGTCCCCTTCTGTGAGGATGTCTGTGCTTGAGATAAAATATGTGTCTGTGCTGACTTCCTGTAAAAAATCTTGTTCAACTAGCTTTATACTATGGACTGATCTCTGGACCACAGACAGAGGCACACAACATCACTCCAGCGTAAAGTTACTATTGGTTCCAAAGAGAATAACATCTCTGAAGCAACTCATTGGTTACACCTGTGCAAGTTAAGTCATGTGCACACCCTTCTTTTTATATTAATGCAACTTTGTTTACACCAGTGTAAACTGCCCATGTAGGTAAACTCTTGAGTTTCTTAACGATAATGGACCTGATTCTCTTCTTTCTTAGTCAGTTTTGTACAGATGTAACTTCATTAATATCAGTAGAATAATTCCTGATTTATATTTCTGTAAATGAAAGAAGAATCAAGCGCCAATGAAAACTAAAGACCAGTAAAGAAGGCCATATATAATGCTTTTCTAAAAGTGGCTAGCCTGAAAAAATAATGATATGCTCTAGTGTCTGATGACCATTTGCATGTTCAATGAGAATAGAAAAGAAGATCTAAACAGACTGGTTGAAAACAATTGATCATTTTACAAGACAACCAGGATCTTGAAGATATTTATTTTTTTATTTTTTTATTTTTTTTAAGAAATCAGGCATTTTATTGTTTTTCATTATATAGGAATACTTTGCCTGGATTTCATGCATTTTCATGCATTTCCTTTTATCCATGCACTGTGATGAAATTTTGCATTCACCGTGGTTAGGGCCTAAGGCAGTGATTGCTCAGAACAACACTGTTAGGATATAGCAGTTATGTTGCCATATTTACAATTATTTTATTTTCCGCACTTCCATATAACTTTAATATTTTTGGAATATTGACATCAGTGAGATTGGGTCAGTCTCTCAGAAGTAATATTTCCTATTAGGTTCAAGCACAGTTTTGGACTGAGACCACTATGGAATTTCTTGTGATTGGTATATACTAAGTTTTCTTCTCTGCCTTTTTTTAAAATATAGATAATAGGTCTTGATTCTTTACACCAGTGGTTCTCAACCTTTTTAAACTAAGGCACACCTTGTTAGACTCAAAGCACCCCTTGGAAAATTCAGGCTCCTAGCTTTCACTTATTTCTTGATTAAAGAGTAATGTTTCTGTTGCAAAGAACTCATTCTGAGCTTTGCGATCTTCCTATTTTTGACACTATGGATTTCTGTTTGATGTCTCTGGTTTTATCTTGTGAATAATGTGTAGATGTTTATATACCCAACAGTGCTAATGTACAGCAACACCTCACGGCACCCTTAAAAGGATCTCATGACAGCCCAGTGCGCCACGGCATCCTGGGTAAAAATCACTGCTCTGCACACATTCATATCAATGTAAATTGGGATCAACAATCTTGTTGGTACTCAACTTTTATACAGATGACGTCAGAGTGAAATTAGACCGTATATGTTGTTGTCCCTGAGTGCGCTTTGTTTAGGTTTTCCTTATGGCGGTAGGCCCTGATTCAAAGGTCTGTCCAAGCTGGGCCCCTGAGCTCCTTATAACTCCTTTTCTGGAGTTACAACTTATGGAATTATACCTGCCTATATTCCCACTAATTCAAACAGATCTTTTGCAAAATTTACTGGGCCAAAATGAAAAATGATTAACTATTTATAGGTGGAAACGGAGTAATGTTAATGTGTGAATAGGTTGGTGAAGACAAATGGTTAAACACTCTCTTTCCCCTGAACTCTAGAATGTCACCTTCACAAGCATATACCTCCAGTGGATATTAAGAATGCTTAAGCCATTCTTGCTCCAATCTGCCTTTGTAATAGTTCTTTCAATCTGCAATCAGGGTAATTACATTGTGACGTTTTTATGAGGGCCTATATTGTGGCCCTATACTGTAGAAGGCATAGGTAGTATTTTCTATGAGACCAGATACTATGATAGTACAGGGCACCTTAAGAATTGTATAATCATAGGTAACAAACAGACAATCAACATGAGAAACCTTTAATCATCCCTCTCTACTTAAGAAAAACTCCTTTTGACTTGGAACTACAAGTGTTGCTTGATAAGGACTGAACAAAAGACCCATAAATCCTTTATACTGTACAGTACTCATGCTTTCCTAACATTAAATTTCATGTGGCAGGCATTTATGTTTTCCAGAGTTAAGGCCCCACTTTTCATGTTTAAGGTAAAACACCCTTATTCAAGAAACCTCCTTAAGTGCCTTCTTAAATCAGGGCCATTGCAATTTTGCGAGGTCTCACAATTCTATTGAAGGTTTGTGGGAGTAGAGAAAGAAAATGAATAGTATAGTTGTGTCTAGAGGCATTAGCAAGTCTAGTGGGTGAGCCAGACACAGAGGAGTACATAAACCATACTGACACATGGCAAGTATGCATTAAGCATGCTTAATGAAGCTGGGGGAAAGTTCCAAACATGAGTAGTGGGTAAAAGTCACTTTGGACTATGGAGACTTTCAAGTATAATCTAAACTGGTATCTAACCAACATGTATCTAACCATAATAGATTTCTTCTTTCCCTTTCTGTCGATTCTCTTTTATATTTAATTATGTAATAAGCAAGGTATAGATTTTTTTCTGTTGATTGTTGAGACATCTTACCAGTCACTCTTCATATTTTGTTTTAATAAGATGAGACTCAGGAAACAAACTCTCTGCCCCACTTGTGGCACCTTTTATTTCTCCTGTTTTCTCCCTGTGGCACATTGTAGTTTTTGAGGCTTTTGGTCTTTTGTGAAAAAGGACATAAGACTTATAGGGCTGACAGGTAGGTAGGTAGGGGTGTGTGTGTGTGTGTGTGTGTTGCGGGGGGTGGTGAAGGATTGTTCTTGTGGACATCTGCAGACCTTTAGGATTTCATGGCTCCCTGTGATTGCAGGGAGCTACCGTAAGCTGTTGTTTATTTGGGAGCTGCTGAATGCCCCCTCCTACAGGATGTGACCCTCACATCTGGGGCAGTTCCCCATAAAGCATACCTTTCTTTGGCAGAGGGCACTCTCTGAAAGAGAGAGCACATGGGGCCACCTTTTGCCCCATCTATCTGAACATTTCTCTATAACTTGGTAGAACACCCAGTGGTTGCTGACTGAGAGCTTGCTTGGTCTGCACTAGATAAAACATGATATTTAGTTAATTACAGTTGATTGAGAAGCCTTCATAATGGAGGACTGTACAGGAATGTATTGTTTTGACAGATCTTATGTTCTTCTAGATACATAAATTAAGGATGATGTTACACATTACACTTAGACCATATTAAATCAGTTAAAAATTAATCAGTGATAAAGTTAAAACATGCTGAGTTGCATGTTAAGAGTTAATACTGTTTTTTGCTGGAACACTTCTGATTTACCACTAGAGGGCTGGGGAGCAGAAAAGTGGCTAGAAGCCAGGACACCTGGCTTGGATCCCTAATGGGCCAGGGGGGAGCTGGAAGAGGTGCATTCTGGGATGCTGGAGGCCTGCAAATTACTTTTATTTCCATAGAGCAGACTGAAGTTACCTTAACATGAGTTAAGGTAGACTGAGTACCTTAACGTGAGTAGGTAGCTTGAGTTAACCTTTCCCTGAAGTGGCATAACTTTGAGACACTCAGAGAACATTTAGCTTGAGTTAAGGAGCTTTTATGCACAGACACTTGTGTTTTAAGTGCCCTTAGTATAGTCTAAGTGTAAGGTGTAACTTAACCCTAATTAACATTCTTTTTACCTTCTCCCTTCTCCTACAGGGGGAACCATGTCTTCTTTGGATTCTCTTCCATTTATGTGCACTGAGAGGGATTATGGATTTTATACCTGTGTCCTCAGCCATTGTTGAGTGATGAGAGTACATGAAGTGGGTGGCTGATTCTAATATTTCATGCTTGTGAAATAACAGTGGTACATCCAAAAAGTTCTGTTTTATTTTTCTGAGCTTTTGTGTGCATTCTGTTTAGCGCAGAGGTGGGTCAAAATGGCAGACTCCATTTCCCAATAATCCATGCCTGTGTGGCTCAGGGCCTGCAGAACCAGTGCTTTACCTTGGCCCTGGCCCCATGCTGTCATGCCCCCATGCTTCCGAGGTCTCCATAGGGACTGGCCAGGAGCTGCACGAGCAGAGTGCACAGCTGGGTGGGGAGCTGCTCCAGGGCCAGGATCTTGTGGTGTTGACAGCATGGGGCTGTGGCCAGGACAGAGCCATGATCTTCTCCCTGCATGCCCTTGCCCATGGAACCCTTGCCCATCACAGGGGCATTCAGGTAGTAGATTGCGGCTCTAATCTGGCCCTGCCCCGTGCTGTCACTGCCACAAGATCCTGGAGTCTCCATGGCCCCATCCACCTGTCTTGCCGTGTCTCATCTCAGCTGCCTGGCTATGACCCCTGCCTGCGCAACTCCCTCCTCTGGCAGTGGGTGTAGAACAGTTGGGCCAGGGTTCCCTTGCAGCAGGGCTGGATCCCAGGGCAGCAGAAAGGAGCTGCCATTGCAGGTATTGCTGGGAAATGTAGTCCACCACAAGCCCAATCCAGTCTACAGGCTGGACTTTGCCCACCTCTGGTTTAGCAAGTTTAGGGTGATATGTATAATTGATATAATCTATTAAAAGCTATTTTAATTCATAAAAAGTGAGAGCCCCTGTAGCTGAGTCTGGGAGCACCTGTGTGGATTCTTGGGACTTTCGTTTTGTTTGCCCTTGTTTCATGTTCTCAGGAAGCAGCCTGGTAATAGAGCTGCAAGAAAACAGCGCATGTGCCCACAGGGCTGACCTCATCCCACTGCTTGTGGTTAGCTCAGTGGTACTCAATAAGAGAACCATGAGATCTTTTCAAGGGTTATGCGGGGTGCTGTTAGGTGTGCAAATATGATGCACTGGAGAAACTCAGTGATTTCAAATAAGAATACATGGTATTAAACACATTTCTGCCCTGCCACAGTCTTTCTGAGTTATCTGCAACAGAAGAATGGCTCTTTTAGTCTTTGACTATGGAAAAATAAGTGAAAACTAAGTGCTGGCATTTTTTGGAGGGAGGCCTTGGGTCTAAAATGATTGAAAACCACTAGGTCTGCTACTAGGCACTGTCTCTTTCCAGGGTGGATGTAGAATTTTGAAAAGAGGAGTGAAAATGGTGAGGTGCATCATCAGGTAGAAAACACCATTTTTTCCAGTTAAAATATACTAGAATTTTTACTAATAGGCTGGGGGCCTAGGGCTGGATTACTCAGTTTAAGACTGAAGCAAAAATAAATATACCTTGGGAATGAGTTTAAAACATATGCAGAGCTGTGAAATATGTGTCATTTACCAGGAACAGCAAACAGCCAGCAGCATTGCAGAACAGAGAAGAGAGGGTCCTTAACTGTGGAATGAAGAGTTTAGAATGAATCAGAATCATAGAACATTAGGGTTGGAAGGGACCTCAGGAGGTCATCTAGTCCAAACCCCTGCTCAAAGCAGGACCAACCCCAACTAGACCATCCCAGCCAAGGCCTTGTCTAGCCTCTAGGGGTGGAGAGTCCACAACCTCTCTGGGTAAAAGGTTCCAGTGTTTTACTACCCTCCTAGTGAGAAAGTTCTTCCTAATATCTAACCTAAACTCTCCTTGCTGCAAGTTAAGACTGTTGCTTCTTGTTCTGTCATCTGCCACCACTGAGAACAGTCTAGCTCTATCCTCTTTGAAACCACCCTTCAGGTAGTTAAAGGCTGCTATTAAATCCCACCTCAGTCTTCTCTTCTCCAGACTAAATAAGCCCAGTTCCCTTAGCCTCTCCTCATAAATCATGTACCCCAGCCCCCTAACCATTTTTTTTTTGCCCTCCATTGGACTGTCTCCAATTTGTCCACATCCTTTCTTTAGTGGGGGACCCAAAACTGGACACTGTACTCCAGATGTGGCCCCACTAGTGCTGAATAGAGGGGAATAATCGCATCCCTAGATTTGCTGACAATGTTCCTATGCAGCACAGGATGCTGTTAGTCTTCACAGCATGGGCTCACTGTTGACTCATATTCAGCTTATTGTCCACTGTAACCCCCAGGTCCTTTTCTGCACAGCTGCTACTTAGTCAGTTGGTCCCCAGCCTGTACTGGTGCATGGGATTGTTGTGTCCTAAGTGCCAGACTTTGCACTTTTTCTTGCTGAACCTGCTGAGAAGTCTTTTCAAGTAGATTATAATGAGTCATGAAGTCAAGTGAGTCCTTGGGTGCTGCTGGACTAGAAATGCAGCTGCCATTGCCTGACAGTTGATGCAG
>NW_005841954.1:1779230-1781552 GCF_000455745.1 Alligator sinensis
TCAAAGTCAGAGGGAGGCAAGTGCAGTGCACCCTACTGCCTTTCTCTCACCTGGGGCATGAGTTCAGGCCTTGCCTGCATCCCTCCTCCTGAGCTACTGGCACTATAGCAGGGGGCAGCAGCTCCCTACTTGCCAGTGCCATCCTACTCAATTCACCCTGCAGCTCCCTCCTCTCCTGGGCCACAGCCACCTGGCCCCTCTCGAGCCGCCAAAGCTTCCCTGTAGCCATGGCCCCTCTGGTGTGTGCTGCATGGGGGATGGCAGAAGGAGGGGGCTTCTGATGGCAGGGGCCCAGCAGCTCTTGCAGCCCTCACCCTTCTCCTGAGCCCTAGCAGGTGGTGAAGGTGGTGCCTTGGTGTAATGATCTGTGAGATCATACAACATATTTCTGCTTCCTAGAGAAGCAGAGCCAAGTAGTCTGTTCTGCACTCCATACAGCTGTTGCTAGACTGTGCTCCTTTTATGTTAATGCAAGTATTTCTGCTCTACACTGTAGATTGCTGTAAAGACCTATCCATGGAGTGTGTCTCTCCCTAAGAGGCCCAATTTCCTGCTCAAGGGAGTAGGGTCTGAGGATACCTCACCATACAGGATGTGAAGCAATCATTTGCTCACCAGTAGCACTGTGCATAAGGGAGCCAGTCATGTCAGGCTATAACTGCTGCTTTAAAAAAGCTCCTCTTGCTTCATCATGCTGAAATAAGAGACTATTTGCAGAGCCAAATGGAAAGATCCCTGGAAGGCAACTGATGATGCAGTCGTCAGTAACTAAAGAAAGGGCTTGGTGCAGCAGGACTAATGTAACTGGGAGCATGTTGAATGAGCAAATAATTGAGAATACAGACTGATGACAAATGCCACCCTTTTCTCAATGTCTCTTAGAATGCATACCTGAGGACCTCTGTCCTGAGAGACCTGAACCAGGAGCCACTGCTGAAGCTGCACCGAGCTGCTGAGCATATGCAAATACAAAGGGTAATGTCCCTATGCCACAGGCTAGCTCTCAAATAGAACTCTCCTCTTGCCACGGCCACACAGGTGCTACCACACAACACCACAGCCACCCACAGCTGTATAGGCACTCATGTTCACATGTACAACAGAGTGGATCAAAAGGCCACAATTCTTCCTGCTGCCTGTCATGCTGACCTGGATTCTGTCCTTGTCTCCTTTTACTTCTCCAGCTGTATTGGTTCACCAGTTTTCTCTAGTCCAGTGCTTTCATTATAAACTTGTTGGACTAAGGATTAAACCACATCCAGCAGAAGGGCCCTGGTTTGCAGCAGGGGCTCTTACAAACTATGTTAATATAATAATAGTAAAAAAAAACCCCACACTGTGAGGAAGCATCAAACCCAGTTTGCCATACCCCCACAGAAGAGCACCATCAAGCTTCTTATGAAGGATCCTGCCATTATATATCATGTGTGCCAGCCCAACCCAAAAAAGTGTGTCGCATTGTTCTCTGACATAGGGGCGCAGCACAGAATACCAGTGAACAACATTTGGCTGGGATGGTTGAGACAGGGATGGGCCTGCCTTGAGCAGGGAGTTTGACTCACTAGATGACCTGAGGTCCCTCCCAGCCCTGTTTTTCTATGATACCCTGAGAACAGGAAAATCCATCTTAGTGCAGCACTGCAAGTTATCACAGAGTAGGATGGAGTGTAATACTGCATCAGATCATACAGCATGACATCTAACCCAATGCCACCCCTGAAGCATCAGTCCTGGGGACAACCCAGACAGCCCTCACACACCCAAGGGTCCTGAACTGTGGCACCATGGAGCACACAGCCTGTCACACGCACCGCACCATGGCTATCAGAGGACTCATTTTAGTCACTGAAAAGGGAAATTCCCCAGGGGCCCTGCCACATTGCAGTGAGTGCCCTGCTTAGGATGAGGCAGTGCGCCTCATGCCATGGCTATCCCAGGGGCATCCCTCCACCAGCCATTCTGGTGCCCTATGAATGGGCAATCCTCTGGTTACTGAGCTGTGGCCATAGTAGGAGCGTGCCCTCCTTGCTTTTGGGCACAGCTCTGGGGATCTCTTTCCTGCAGGACAGCCATGGCGGCCAAGGCAGCCCAGCAGCTGCAGTCCATGAAGAAGCTCGGTGAGGAAGCCCATGGAGGGAGGGAAGAAGGGAGGGAGCGGAGGGGGACACGGACGCAACTGAGGGTCGCGCCGCAGCCCAGCCCTGTGAAAGCAGATGGCAGCGTCTGCCCGGGGCAGGGACGGGGAGCGAGCGGCCAGGGCTTGTCGCCGGGGTGGGCGCGGGGCTGCGGCCCGGAGCAGCGGCTGGAGGCCGAGATGCCCCT
>NW_005841954.1:1782752-1785071 GCF_000455745.1 Alligator sinensis
CGCAGGCTTCTGTCAAAACAAGGCACTGAACATGTGATGGACCAGATCTACAGTGCTGCTGCGTGTGTCCATGTCTCCTGCTCAGTCCCAGACCTGGCTGCTGCTCTGAGGGACATGCAGATAGAGGATGAAGGAATTGCAGCCAAGAACCTGCAGGTAAAATTATACTTCGTCGGATTTGGAGGATGAAATTATCTGTCAGGCCTTCCTGAGCCAAAAAAAAATCCTTCGTGATCAACATACTTAATACATTTACTATTCCATCTCTAGAAATAAACATCTCCAGGATAGATAGACAGATAGATAGATAGATGAATACGTACATAAATGGATGGATAGATACTAGTATCTATATTAGTATCTATCCATTTATGTACGTATTCCTCTATCTGTCCGTCTATGCATGCATGTATGAGATAGATAGATAGATAGATAGATAGATACTTTAGTCATAAGACAAGTATTTCTTTCAGTACACCTGCCACAAATTGTATAGAAAATCATTTAGATACGGACATCTTCAGGGGGTTTCTCTGCATATTGGTTCCCCTCTTTCCAAGCTGTTCATTTCCCCCTTATTGTTGACACGGAGCGGTGCCCTTCCATATCCTGGCTGACGATAGTCTCATTGCCTTAAACATGTTTATGAAATTTCCTTATGCATCAAACGGCTGAAACATAGGTATTTCCTCACATTTCTGACAAGCAACATGAGCGTTTGCCCTCTTCTGTTTAATTTCCCCCCAAGACACGGAGGAGTGGTACAAAACCAGATTTCTTGAGCTTAGTCAAGCTTCCGCAGAACATGCCGAGAATGTGAGACATTTCAGGGAAGAAATAGGCAACTGCAAAAGAAGTGTAAGTGGATTTGAAAACCCCTTCCAGCTCATGTGATGTCACTTCTAATGGAGCCCTTTGTTATGATTTCACTAAGTTAGGTAATGTGACAGTCGTCTGAGTTTTTTCCCCTAGTAATGGTGGTCTTTTAGGCTATATTTTGCAGGGAGGGAGGTGGATTGGAGGAATGGTGACTCTATATATGACTCCCTGTCAAAGTGCTAGTGAGCGCTCATGAATAATACTTTTATATACGAAATAAAACTTCGGCAGCTGATTAAGTCCCAGGTCCGGATATACTGGTTAGATCGATGCAGATCTTTCGGAGGGAGGGAGGGGGAAGAAGAACCATGGCTTTAGGGAGAAATTAGTTTGCAATAGAACAGTCCTTCCTTCCTTTGCCTTAATCTGGACGTAGTGTGGAATGTAATACAGAGTTTAGGGTCCTATCGTTGGGCTATAAAAGAACACTGTGAAGTAGTGACCACTATTGATCACTTACACTTCAGTTTACAATATACGGATAGATACTATAAGGTAAGTGCGGGAGACTGAGGTGTTACTGCAAGTCGTAATCTTACTCATTGCTCCTCTTCTCTGAGGATCCAGATGAGATATTTTTAGACCGAAAAGTCCCCTCCCCAACCCGCACTTAGAAATCAATTTTTTTTTAAAAAGGAAAGATGGGCAAAATTCCACCACAGTAGCTTCTTATTTCGCAGGATTGTCGTTTCTGGGTCAGAGATGCTCTTGCAATTAACCCTACCTCCTCTCATTAAGGCATCTGCGGCTGAAACGTGTGTGCAGCACCTAGTTTCACATCAATTCAGGCTGTCTCAGGCTGTACGTGCCCCGGCCGGAGAGGAGCATACTGCCTTTTTCCTGCGGCAGAGCTTGCACCGCGGGGAGCGGGGCCGGATCCGGGAGGGCGGACAGGCGGGAGTCAGTGCAACGCAGCGCCTTCATACTGAGCCTCAGCCTCTTATTAGATGCCACTTGTATCCAAGCACGGAGTAGGCCCTGGCTTGCCATGCGTTAGGATGTGTTGCATTGGGATGCAGCATCGTTACTCCTGACGCTGCGATGGAAACTTCTCTCGTGCATGCCTCAAACCATCTCGGCAAAAATAAAGACAGGATTCCCGGGCGGAGGGGCTGGTGGGGAAAGGGAGAGCTTGGCTCTGCTGAAGTCAAGGGGAGCTTGTCCATGACATTCAGGAGGGTGGGGTGGGGTGGAGTGGGGGCAGGCTTTGTCCCTTAGAGTAAGCAGATCGGTGATTTTCTTGTCCCTTCTGTTTTTCTGATGCTGCAGAAACGGGGCCTGACGCCCTTCCCAACAGACATGCAGCACGCGTGGCTCAGCTCGAGGAAATCCAAGAGGAATACAAGGGAGACACCGAAGGATCACAGGTCATCTTCATCTTGTGAGGTTTCCCCATCTCTTTGCGACTGCTGGACTAGACCAGTATTAAACTGTAGGGAA
>NW_005841954.1:1785102-1787602 GCF_000455745.1 Alligator sinensis
CAGTCGCTAGACACAGCTGCGACCTCTAAGCTCCTCATTTAACTTGCGAGGGTGGACAGCTTCTTTCCTTCCTGCTTCATCTTTTGCCAGGGTCTCCCCGTAGTTAGCAATGTGTGTCTGCAGCCTGGCACGGGGTGGGAGGGGGCTGCCCCGTGGGATCTGACCCAAGGTGCTCACCTTTGCAACCGGTTGCGGATCTCTTCAAGTGAAAATCAATGCACTGCAAGAGAAAGTGCAAACGAGAGCACTGCCCTCCATCTGAGGGCATACCAACGAGGAAGTGGCTGTGGACACTGAGATGGCCACGAACAAGTGATGGGGCACAGAAAGAAGCGGTTTTATATAAGATCCATCCTCTTCCCCCACTCCCCACGTTGTGTTTCCGTTAGCTGTCGGTACTCTCTGGGCTGTAGGAAGCTGCTGTGAAAGGGATGGGGGGTGGTGGGGTGGAGGGGGCTGTTCCATGCAGGCCCAAGCAGCTCAGCACCATTGAAAGCATTTCCCAAGAGCAGGCTGTGGACACCACCCAGAGCACAACTGTGCTTATCAGGTAAGGAGGCACTGCCATGGGGACAGGGAAACGACAACATCGCCTGACACTACCGGGGATTCACAGCCGAGAGCAATGTGTGGGGAGATAAGCATGTTGATGCCCATCTTGCTGGGGTCACCTGACCCCAGCGGTCTTTCCTGCCCAAGTGCAGGGGGGCTGGACCGGATGATCTGTAAGGTAGGTCCCTTCCTGCCCCTAAATCTATGAAACTATGAAATCAATCAATAGTCCACCGTGGGCCCGATGTTATAGAGTCCCCCGGAGGAATCCAGTAGATCCTGCACTGCATTGGCTTGGAAGGGCTCCTGGTCCTGCAGCCTCAGCTGAGTTTGCATCTCTGCTGCTGCCCGACCCAGACGAGACTGTCTGCACAGGACGGGCGGTAGCTGCACTTGTGTGTGTGTGTGTGTGTGTGTGTGTGTGTGTGTGTGTGTGTGTCCCAACGTTTGTCATTCAACACGAATAGTATTTTCTCCTTTGAGTAGATAACGCCCAAGTCCAGGAAGGCCCCTGGGAGAAGATGCTGAGGAACATCGCGGCGGCTGCTACTGAGAGCCGGGGGAAGGCATCAAGACGGTCACTTGCTTGGCATGATCTCCCAGGTGCCGGCCACATGCTGCCATCCTCCCAACTTCTGCGCCTTCAGCCAAACCTCATTTCCCAGCCACGCCTGGTTTTCAGACCGGTTCTGTCGCTTTTGTTACATTAAATACAATTACGAGCACGCATTTCTTGCCTGAGTTGGTCCCTTTTCTTCCGCTCTGTTTCGTGATTATCGAAAACCCGGCATGCGGCATTATTTTACTAAGGTATTTGTTAACCTTCAAATGACCTGACAGTTGTTTTTATAACACTGTGTTTCTCTGCGACGCTTACTGGTAACGTTGATTCCCAGATGTGTCATTTCCAGATGTGTCATGCGGTCAAGTCTAAGGCTAGGAGAAGCTCCGTCCCGAAAAGTCGCTAGCATGACCGAGGACAAGTGACTAGGAAAGAGAGAAAGGAGTTAATGAATTTTCATTAATGAAATGGTCAATAGCTCATGCTTGAAGAAAAAAAGTTGCAAAAGAAGACCCGAACTTTGCCTGTCTCATTTTCATTCGCATCTTTTACAAACGATTCAGCTATAAACTAGAAACATGCAGTTTCAGAGCAGTGTCATACTGTTTTCTATAGTCCTGCACATTAACTCACGCTTGCATGTACATGTTCGTGCACGTATCCATGTACATATGCATGTACACATTGGCATTCGCATACACGCTGGAGGAGAGGAAGGCATGGTGCTCTGACTCAGGTCTTTGCGATGGCAAGGAAAGGATTGTTAAGAAACTCTCATCCTAACATCACTCGACACCTGAAATATGTGTCTCAAACACAGCACACTGCAGAAGTCAAAATCCTTTCTTCAGCTCCAGTTGTGAAAAAAACTACTTCGGAGGAACTTCAGTTTAGCCCACAGAAAATTAATTGATCTGATTAACTTGCTTCTGCCCCTGCAGAAAGCCGGGGACAAGGGGAAGGGCTCACCGTGGCGTCCCTGTAACACAGAATAACGGCATCACCCTGCTTACTAAACAGAATGATTGATTCGCATAAAATCCACATTACTCGAAGATGATTTCGAAGGTAAATAGGGTAAATCCAAATCCTGGCACAGAGGTGTTCAGTGCGTTATGGATTCGCATTTTCATAGACCTGCATTTTTTGCATAGCGGCTTCTATTCCATCCAGGAGAACACAAAACACCAGAAGATGCCTATGTGTTTGTGCCCAAAAGCTTGCAAAGAGCATTTTCCCCCCAACTATTTAGTTTGTCTAATAAAAGATACCGCATTTACCCAAAAAACCTTGTCTGCCTCTGGTCTGAGCAATGCACAAGTGACACTGCAGTAGAGCTCTGCCTCCCTCTTGGAGGGCTATTGGTTCAGGGTAAACAGGGGCAGC
>NW_005841954.1:1792602-1803540 GCF_000455745.1 Alligator sinensis
GCATGAAGCGCGACTCGGAACATCCCAGGGACCAGGTGGCTTTGGAAGACCTGGTGTGGGGGTCCTGTTTATTCCTACAGCTCAGCTGTATGATCTACGCTGTTCATTCCCTTCCCCGAGGTGTATTTATTAGTAGCAACCTTCCCCTACTTGTCCCCAGTTTCCTCTGCTATAATCTCCACAGGTCCCTTTGCATGTTGGGTTCCTTGTTTTGTGCCTTCGTCACTGCTCCTCTTTTAGGGTCATCCTCCTGTTGGATCATAGCCCAGTCTAAGGATGGCGCCTGAGGATAGTGGACAGAGAAGAAAAGAGAAAGCAAGGTACGGCCCCTTTGGGACAGCAAGAGAGGGAAAGAGAGAGGTCCGAGAGGTCAGAAAAGAGCCAGGAAAGTGTGGTGAAAATGCTATTAAAGGTAGCAGGGTCAGTCAAGGCTGAGAGTGGAGGAGAGGCCTTGAAATGTAGCCGAGGAAGATTCTCTGGGAACTAAAAGGAAGGAAAGAAGGAGGATGGAGTGGACAGAGATGTGTTCAAGGGAGCAAGGGGGGAAAGCACGCGGATGAGGCAAGGTGGGAAAGAGGACGAGGACCTAGGACTAAGGAGCAGAGGGGACTCAAGAGCTGATCTGGAGACTTCAGGCAGAAGACAGGTTGAAGGCCTATGAAAGGAATGGCATACAGACAGCTAATGGTCAATCAATTGGTCAATCAACTAAACAAAATCCTTTCAGCTATATGTATCCCAGGCGATGTCCTGGGACTAACGTTTACTGTGGCCAAAGTCAAGGGCTCTTCATAGGTAAGGTCGCATGTTCATCTGTTCTGGTGCATTTTTCCTAATGTCTTCATTTACATATGGTGTAAGTATGAAGTGCAAACAGATCCTGAGTTCAGCCACCCCCACTGAATGTTATAACTATGCTTAACAGGAAGGAATAAAAGGACGCGTCTATCCAATGCAAAACCCTCAATTCTGCGTTTTAGTCTAATGTAGATTGAAGATACCGAGTTAACTGAGCTGGCAGGTAGCTTTTATAATCAGCATACTGGTTCGTAGTGGTTCATCAAAGGTCAAATGCAATATACACTCTTCAGACTGGGTTCACATCCCTGACAGAAAGAAGCATAATAGGAAAATGCATGCGGGTTTTGGTGCTTCTGTTTCTTTCTTTTTTTTTTTCAATATGAAAACTTTCTTCCCACAATCTCGGCAATATCTGATATTATGGTGCACATCAGGATGTAACTCCATGGCCTGTTCATTATTTATTGTATGCATCTCTAAGGATCTCTTTCTCTTAGGACTTGGCTAGTTGCAGATTTCAAACAGGAGCTTTGGACATGAATTGGGACAATCTCCACATTCCCTGAACAGCATTGGACATGAATTAGGACAAACTTCACAATCCCTGAACAATATCCAGGGATGTCCTCCGGAAATGGCAAAGGTTTAGATTTTAAGTCTCATCTCAAAGACCCTTCCTACCCTGCTGAAAGAAAAGTGTGAGGAAAAATGGTCAAGCTTGGAACTTGTGAAGAAAGGGGTCCACGTGCTTTCCTACTAGTGTTATAGTAGACAATGCCCTGGGTGGACAATTCTGACCCTTGACTTTAAAGATATATATTATATCTATATAGATATAAAGATAGATATGTGTGTGTATCTATCTATCTATCTATCTATCTATTTGTGAACATATATATGTTTAAAGTCAAGGCTCAGAATTGTCCACCAAGGGCAATACCTACTATAATATGATGCACACATGCGCACACACTCACGTGTGTGTGCGTATGTGCGCGCGCGCGCATGCCTGGTGTAGATCATGATTTCACATTCTTTTCCAACTAAATGGACAAAAGTACCATCTGACTGCAGAAATCCAGGGGCGGTAGCGGAGGGAGGCGGGGGCGGAATCTGACCTTGCAGCCGATCACTTGGTTGCAGAATTCCTGGTGCTGTTTCCTACTGAATGTGGGCAAGGATAGGAAACGGGATTCTTCAGCACTCGCGAACCATAATCACACAAAGGGCCATGCTAAGAGGTCCGTGAGTACCAGAGTACCAGGCAGTCGCTGAGAGGTGCGCACTAATCTGGGTGAAATGTATATGCTTCGATCGGAAAACATTCAGCGCAATAGGCAGCAGAACAAACGGGGACATGGAAAAAAACAACATTGTATTGCAATGACGGGCAACTGGAGAGACTGGGAAAGAACCAGTGGGTCACCAAGTGTCGAACAGAGCGCTAGGGGGGAAGGGAGACTACAACGCAGTTTTGCAGAGGGGCGCCTCTCCCCTCTGACTGGACTCGCAGGGGGAGGGGTATTATCTTTCTATGATGATCGATCTCCGTGTTCAAAATGTAGCAGCAATAAAATGGCACGGTTCTTTGGGTATGTAGTTAGACCAACACAGCTACCACAACCTATACCCCTGCAGCAATAACATGCTTCTTTTTCACCACCAGGGAAACACCTTCGGCCTAAAGATACAACCAAGATCCCAAGGAGTGACTTTCTGACTACAGGGTGATTCCCACGCGAGTCAGATGAATCCAGGCTGGGCGGCCACCGGCTTGGATCTGGCTGTCATGTCGCACAGCACCCACCCACAAGCAGAGCTATCAGCGGTGGATCCCTTTCACTTTTACAGGCATTGGGCAGCTAGAGAAACATATAGAGGGCTGGATGGATCCCAGTTCTCTTCTCAGTTGCAATATCTGTCCATGTTATCTAGTACACGGTATTAGCGGTGCTGGTGGTGGATCTTGAACTGCATAGTCATTGCAGTGACTATATGACTCCACTGTCATCACCCACGCCCACGTAGCCACATTTCAGGACCTCAACAACAACTGCTGTTAAGGTCTCTTAGGCTCTGACCTCAGATCACGGGGGAAAGGGTCAGCTTCCTCAGGACAAGCGAGTTTCTGAGCGGCTCAGGACACAGTGAACAGGCAGGTCACGACAAGCCAGGGGTGGGCTCTGCGGCCCCTTCGGATAGAGCGGAGTTCAGGGGGGAAACACAAGCACAGAGAAAAAAAATAAAAGTAGCCCACTGGTATCCCTTGGTATTTAGGCTGCTTCTGAGGCTACAGCCTATTTCCCACCCACCTCCAGCCATTGCCTGGTACCCCATTCTGGGCTGCGACTGCAGGACCTGGGCTAATTTATCTCTCTCCAGTTCACGAGCTGGGGCATATGGATCAATCCCAGCCATCTGTAATATTGTTCCCGCTCCCTTATTCCCTCCGTGCGGTACGAGTGCTGGGGACAAGTTGCCATTCAGATCGCAGGTGCCCAGAGCATAGGCGATCTAGCTGTATATGCCGTAGACACGGCGGGATCTGGGAAGCTATTTTCTTAGATCGCAAGTCCGGGGCCGCTGTATCCACACAGCGCCTGTGCTGGCTGCTTTGCAATGTACGGAGCAAGTACAAGATTGAAATATATATATATATATATATGTTTCTTTCCCAAGGCAGGTATTCCCCTCCCACCCCCCGTCTAAAACTCACAGCCTCTCTGCTGGGGTGGGTCATCTTAACCCCATGGAGCTACACCCGCTAACCCTGAACTCTATGGCAAAGCTCCCTTGAGTGGGTGCATCTACACCTTTATTAACACGTTTTAGTTAATGCACATTATATCTAGTACCTCCTTTATACACATACCTTTGCCTGTTCCGACTAACTGGAAATCAAGTCTGCAGAGCACACAAGCCAAGGTGCCCGTCTCTGCATCCCATGCATTTGTATAAGCAGCGAAATGCGCATCAGCACACAGAAAATGGCTGCCCTGCACTTTTGAACTGAAACACCTTTGAGGTGTTTTAGTTCAACAGTGCACCATACCATTTTCTCAGCATTGACAAACATTTCGCAGTTTATACAAATGCATGCACTGCAGTGCCAGGCCCTTGTAAAAGCACCTGGTGCTGTGGCCCATGCACGTGTACAAATGCCCTCCATTGTGAGGTACTAGGAAAATACGGATTAGCCTTTCTTAATGCTCATTAACTAAAGAGCATGTTTTTAAAGTGACATTTACTGTGCATTAGCATATTTTAATGCACATAAATAGCACTTTTTAGTGATGCTGTAATGCACATTAAAATAGGCTAATCGGCATTAAAGCGCATGTGTAGGCCTGCTGGTGGCCGTAGATCAAAGTCACAGGGATTGACCAAGAGGATTCATGGAGGGTTGGGAGCAGCAGCAAGCTGGAAATTGTGCTGTTCCAGGGCCTGAAAGACAGGAGCCAGACAGGAGCTCTGCTGTCTTCTCCACTCGGAGGGGCGGAGGAAGGGGGCCTTTCTGCCTAGCTGTAGCCATTTCTTTGGTGCCCTTGGTCTGTCCTCCCCGGGCTGCAGAAGGTGTCCTGGCGACAGCGTCTGTGCAGCTATTTCCAATGGCCTGCCCTGCCTTATTCATTGATCCGGTTTACCCCTCGCAGAGGCCCGAGGTTTTCCAGACTTACTGATTTTGCTCTTGCAGGAAACCTCTAGGCAACGGGGATAGCGGGGGAGTGACAACCTCCTTGTCACTCCTGCCACCGCCTCTGTCCCAGGGACAGCGGGGGAGTGAGAGAAGCGGGTCCCCCGGGCGCCTTCCCCTCCCACTGTGCACTAACCCGGGGCAGCAGCCCAAGGACCCGCCGGCTGGTGTTTGGCCACGAAATGATGAGGCCGTGTGGTGCATGTAGCAGGGCCTTTCCCCTCCCTCTGCGGCTGGAGCCTCTGCCCTCTGCCTCCAGCCTCAGTCCCAGGCCATCCTGAGGAGCCGATCCGGACTCATGTCCCTCCGCCCGGACTCGGCAATAGTGACCTGCTCACATAACCATCAAGGACCCTTGATGCAGGAGCCACTGGCAGGCCTCCCATGGGTTTGCATGGCCTTTGAATCGTCCCCCCCGCCCCCCAACCCAAGCCCCTATCCTTGTCCCCCGCTTGCCAAGGCAGAGCTACTTGTCACTCAAGCGAAAAATCCACTTGATTCAAAGCCAGGCCTCCACCCGCGGACGCACTCCCCTTGTATGCGACTTACAAAGCCGCCCTCCCCGCTGCCTTCAGTTCATTTCTATTTACTTTTCCGGGAAGATCCTCCAGGTCTTCTTGGGGTCTTTTTGTTTGTTTGTTTTGTTTTTTTTAAAGCTGATTTTCTGCTAGGCTTTGGCTTGCGGGCACCGGAGCTGGGGATGCCTGTATCATCCCTAGGATGCACGCTGCAGCGTTTGTGCAGGTTGGGAAAAAAGAGATCAAAGTGTTTCTCCCCCTACCCCCAGCCAGAAGTGCTGCCTCTGTCTGTCTGCGAGCCGGTGCAAAGGTCCTGGTCGCCACCCCAGCAGGGTCCAGGGATGTCTCCGCAGCTTTCTTTCTAATCATCTTTTCTCAGGAGCTGTCACGAACATTGGCTGCGCCGGCAGTCCCACAGAGAGGCATTAGCCCGGTCATATTCTGTGTCTCTTTTATTTCCTCAGTTTCTCCCTGAAATCTTTATAAATCTCCTTTCGAGGGAGAGGGACCAAGCGGGTGGAAGTCTGACTACAATGAGACCTGAGAATTTCTGTCACTCGCTGCATATGGTCCTAAGTGCTTTAATCCCAATTAGGGGCGGCTGACACCCGGTCCTATTCATCCCAATCAGCTCTTGAATACATTTGCCTAGAAATGAACTTCACAAATAGACTCTCTCCTAAATGTGCCCAACAGCAAGGAAAATCGAATTGAGGCAGGGGCTCATTCTAAGGCGATCGCGGGAGAAAAGGTATGAATTTATAAGGTACACCGAAACATTGCAATTCAGCAACAAGTTTACTGACTTTTATTTGCATCATGTCAACCGAAAGAACCGAGAGATGCGCTGGAGGCTGGAGGGGAGGCGGAGAGGGGGGAGGAAGGAATCCGGTTAAAAGGCAACTTTAGACAGACTTTGAATACTTTATGTGGCAAATTTCGCTTCCAGTTGAAGCCGGGTTAAAGCACAAAAAGGCAAACAAAAATTAAAATAAAAACCCAACCCTCTGATACCATAACACTGGAATTTTTACGTAGCACTAAAATGTATTTGAATCCGATCTGGGAGGAAGCCTGCAATTAAAGAATAAGAATCCCAAATTGAGATCATGTCATCTGCTGGGGTTCCCATAGAACCGTAATTACTATTCAAAAGCTGCTTTAATATCCCACCCGCATCTCGTCTGCACCGCACAGCTGGTTAGGAGCTTTCAGCCCCGGTTGTCGCGCTCCGCCAATGGTCCTCGCTGGATTGCCAGCGTTTATTATTAATATTGCGTAGCAAGTGCTGGCGTCATGAAACCCAGAAAGAAATGCGGTAGATCCGGACAAATTATGAAACAAAACTGTGTATTGATTTTCTAGAGCAAATTAAAAAAAAGTGTGATTTAAGAAGGCATTTCTGGTCCCTGTTAAAATTGTGTTTTGCCCTGTGATGTGAAAAAGTGCTCGAGTGTGACGCAGATCGCCGAGCTCTACAGTCAGCGGGTGGAATGTGACGTAATAAGTCGGCGGCTAAATGCCTCCCCCCCCCCCAGTACAGTCTTGAAATGTAACATTACATGCCATCATCTGCAATGGGAAACCCGGCTGCAAGGTACGGGGGAAAAAGAGGTCAGATCGGGAACTGGCTGCTTCATTTTCCTGCGAGAATATCGACTACTGAATGAACTTGCAGCATTTTGTTAAAGCATCCTCTGTGTTTCTCTCCGACATAATGAAGCTGGCCCTGTATACAGGCATTCATGCTGGTTTGAATGTAATGTTGAACCTTCTCTGTGCTGGAGCGGTTTGATGGTTTGAATGGAGCTCCCTGGTGGGACATTGCTCTCTGCAACTGTGCCTCTTTGGACGACTGTTGTTCCTTAACATTCATGCCTCATTATGGGGCAACCTGTTAAATCAAAAAGAGCACTGTGCCAAAGTGTTACTCAGGGGCATTGGCAGTTCAGCGGTGGGCATTAAATAAGAGCTGCCGAGGAAAATATCTTTCATCAAATCTCTGGGCAAAAGTTATTTCACTTTAATGGTGCTTCTCGCAGCCCGGTTTAAGTATATAAAAGCGATAGTGGAATGTTTTGATTGAGCCTAAACATTGTCTTTGAATAAAGCTGAAACCATGTAATTAATGTGTCTTTTTAATAAGGGACAATACAGTCGTTCAAGCTATTTAATTTCATTTAATTTTCCATCCCATTTGCTCCAAAGGCTGCTTTTACTTTTAACACCCGGCCTTTCATGCTGCATTTTGCTCCAGTGGGCACATTAGATCGGTTTCACCCTTCCTTTTTAGGGAAGGAAAAATAAAAGAAAATGTGGTTCCTTTCCTCTTTTGTGGACAATTTATTTCACTTGGGGAACTTCAACTTTGAGCCACAGGACAGAATAAAAATTGGAGAACTGGTGTGAATGCTTCCAGAGCAGGGCTTTTCTTTTCTTAGTGGATGGGAACCAGCCACAATTGGCTATATTAATAAATAACTTTCCTCACAGTCGGCCTTTACATGGTCCTATTGATAAAATTGTTCGCGTGTCGTTCACGCTTTTTGACTCATTAAGGAGGGGACTGAGCGGCTTCCCAAATGGAGCAGTAGGATACCTTGGTGCCTTAAAAGCCCTCTCCCTACCTCTGCAGCGCTGGCAATTTAAACTGGGTGTCATCCTAAAGTCGCCAGGCCAGAGGTTACAGGGACATGTTCATGGCTTAAATTTATTGCCCTCGACTTCTTGTTTATCCTTTCCTCCTATTCATGTTGGTGATCAAAGGGGTCATCTTCAGTTCCCCCCCCCCCTCCCGTCCCTGCTGCAGTCCAGGCTACTGTGGCTAAGAAGGAGAAAACAAATCTTCTTCCCCGTCCCCGCCTTGAAGATGCCCCCAGCACTGCCAGCCCGAAGTCGGGAGGACCAGGATCCTCCCTGACTCCAGGCCAGGGGCTCATGTTGCTTCCTTGCCCGTCGGGTGTGCGAGTAAAAGTCCCCTTCTCCGTGCTCAGCATCCATTCAGCCCCTGGCCCACACCTCGGGGCCAGGGGCGGTGGGGGTCGGTCTCCTTACCCCTCTTCTACTCAGTTCTGTCTTAGGCCAGTTTTCTAAATTAGCTGATCCCACAGGGCCTGATTCTGCTCTCCCGCGGCATCCAGGATCCACCCCTTTAGCCAGGATCTCCAGATAGAAACTATCCCGGGCCAAAGGCGCTTGGCTCCGGGTCCAGGCGTGCTGCCGCCCCCCCGTGCAGCTTTGTTAGAAGGGGACTGCGGCAAGTGCGGGAATGTCCCTGGATACACAACTGCACCCGCACGTCCCATGGCAGGTTGAAACAGCCCCCATAGACGGCTGCGGGCGGCTTTGATCGCTGCCCGGACAGACGTGAGGTCCCAGCCAGCACCCAGCCCCGTGCTGTTGTCTCTTGTCCCCGCACAGACTTATTTAGCCAGAGCAGATTGAGCGACCTGATTTTACTTTGACTCTCGTTTCTCTGGCACTTTTACCCGCTCTCCGTTCCCTGCCGGGATGTGCCACTGCCTGGAAGGGCGAGTGTTTCACGCCTGCTCCGAAATACGAGCTTGAACATTTCAATTCTCTTCCGGAGAAAATGCGGAGGCGATCCCCTGCGTAGCAGCCAGTCCATGATCTATCGCTTATCGTGAGATGCAGCGAAGGACGAACAAGTGTTGCTGCTAAGAGTTTGCTTTTCTAGTACTTCGGATTTCATTCTTGATCAGGTCTCGAAAATAAAATAAAATAAGGAAAGCAGCGGCGGGTGGAAAAAAAAACCCAAGTGTATTAAGGAGGTAGGTGATGGCACGAAAGCAAGAAATGTTCAGCCGCCTCCTATTCAAGATCAGCATCCCAGTCAGGAGGCAGAAAAAACCCTACGTAAAAGGGAGAGGGGTAAAAACACGATTTGGAGCTCCTTTTAGCTAACACGTGTGCATCCCGATTTCTGTGCCAGACCTCCAAAAACCCATGGAAATTCCACTTCCAAAGACTTGTCCTCCCTTCCCTGTCACAACTCGAGCTGCTCTTATGAGCCGCACGCCCTTCTTGAGAACTGGGCTGTACCCCAGTGCTTCGTGTTTGGCTCATTAAATCGCTATTATCACTCTTCAGAGAAAATACAGGTCGTTTTGGAAAAGCAGAACAGTTTCCATGAGACGCACGGGGTTATTTGCATTTTTTTTTACATCCCCATTTTTAAAAGTAGCACCCGCAAAGGGCAATTTTGCACATGGGGCAGGGAGGTGGAGAGGGACTAGGCACCAGGGGTCTCGTAAGATCTGCCTTAACCTCTAGGATATTGCCGTGTCTGTTAACGTGTGGAGCCACCTCCTGAATTTCCCTACTAACACGAATAAAACCATTCCCATCGCATTGGCAGATGCAAGGCTTGGTGCCTTCAAGGAGCAACAATGGTTCATATTTCGTGTCATTCATCCATGAAGAAAGTAAAAGTTAAGGATCAAAGCTGAGCTAAATAGATGACTGGCCTGAAACCAATCGACTCACATGGTAATACGGCCTTTTTTTTAAGTGTAGGTATTTTCTGGTGTTTTCCCATCAAGTACCTGCCCAATTTCTGTATGGCACACGCCAGGAATCAATAGAAGTTAACAAGTCCTCAAAACATTCCCCATCTCTTTGTTTAATCTCCTTTACAATAAAGCCAAGGGAAGAGAATTAAAAATCTTTGAAGTATATTAAACCTCAAAAGAATCAGCCAAGTAGACTTAAAATAGTCACTTATTTTCCAAAACTGGTTTGTCGAGGAACAATAAAAGGAAGCAAAATTTATGGAGAAATTATACAGTGGATTTGTCACTTAAAATATCGTAACTGTCTCGGGGACAATACCCCATGCTGAGGATTAATGGTCCCTCCAGACCTTTGATTCACCAGCGCCTTTTCTTTGCCCTTGACAAATTGGATTTTTAGGAATGGGAAGGTCGCCTGGACCATTGTTCGCTAGCCATTCAAAGTGCTTGATTATGCAGGAGGGCTAGGGAACGGCTCCATGTGACCCTCTCGGAGGGAGCTGTGCAGCTGCTGGGAGAGCGAGACTCTCTCACCAAACTCTGCGCCCTGGAGCACCAGCGTGCCAAGGGGTACCCCTCCTGTTCCCATTGAAAAGCCGGCGTGCACACACCGCCGCGTCACTCTGCGGGCGGAGATACGCCTGTGTTCATCCCTCTCTCTGCCTGTCTCTGTCACTCCAGCCCTGTTAAGTAGTTTGGGTTCGTGATCGCTTATACCCAGAGGCAGCAATGCAAACCAGCCGGGCTCCGGCCATCAGCGTCAATGCAGAAAGCTGCATCCCGGCCGGACTGCGCCTCGGTCCTGTGCCGGGCGTCTTCAAACTGGGCAAGTACCTGTCAGACCGCAGGGAACCAGGACCCAAAAAAAAGGTATTTCCTTTGGGCTCTCCTGCACCGCTGGACCTGGCTTGATCAGGGGGATCCGTGCTCTGGAGAAGAGGCTGCCTTCTTCTCCCTTCGTCCTGCCTGTAGAGCCAGCCCCGATTAAACCCAGGGAAGAACGGGAAGCTTTTAGACAGTGTCCCGAGACTGCTTCCTCCGCCTTGGAGCTTGACGGCATTGGCTGGAGCCTCAAGCCAGCCCTCCTGGCCGGCTCCCTGCGCGGCCGGCTGCGGAGACCAGTGGACGTGCTTGCCCCTGAGCTCCCCGTTCAGCCCAGGCGAGAAGAGGGGATGGGAGCCGAGCATCTCCCGCAGCCTGGCTGGAAGCTGATCGCCTCTGGCTCTAGGTGGCAGGGAGTCGCGGCAGGTCGCAGGTTTGCGGGGCGCTGCTCCTCGCCCCCCTCTGGGCTCGCTGCCATTGCCAGCGCCCCTGTGCTCCGAGACGCCTGCTCTTTCTCTGCATGTAGCCGCGCCGGGACGTGGCCCCGCTTCCGGTCCCCCCCGGGTGTGAG
>NW_005841954.1:1803750-1808812 GCF_000455745.1 Alligator sinensis
GGGGGGGTGCCCCGGGGGCGGGGCGGGAGCCGCCGGCGGCGGGCGCGTGTTGAGCCTTGCGCGGGTGCGGGGCGGAGGCCGCTCTGCCAGGCCCCCGGTGCGGAGCTGGCTCATGCGTCCCGCTCGGCTCTTGAATGCCCTTTAATTGCTTTTAAACGCTCTGCCAGGCCCCTCAAATTTATCTCTCATCTGGCTCCGTTGGTTGCTCTCTGCAGACGGCTTTGTTCCCCTGACTTTTATTGCACGGTCGTTGAGCGAGCGGGCACTTCATTTCCCCTTTGTGCGGTGGAGCAGATTATGAAGGATGGGACCACAGAGGCTTCAGGGCCAAGCAAAGATCCCTCCCCCGACATTCCCTCCTCTCCCCACCCCCCCTCCTTCCTTCCCCCCTTTCCTCGCGGCTCTCCGCGGCTCTGGGCACCAAAGGGCGATGAGTCCGGCTGAGGCCTTGGCCCGGTCCCTCTCACCTGCGCACTCCCAACCTGCCTGGATGCGTTGCTTGGTCAGCAGAGCCTGGAGAGGATCCTGCAGCCTTCCACAGCCCTGGGGAGATACCCCCGGAGCAAAGGGCTCTGCCTGGCTGTAAGATCCAGACCGCAGGGTGAGGAAGAGGACAGTGGCGGCCTTAGGGTTGTTGGGGCCCTGGGCGAGAGAGTCATTTGGGGCCCCTTAGAGGCTTAATTTTGATCACCTATGTATCGCAGAACTTTAAAAACAGTCTTTGGGGAACTTGGATAAATAGTCGAGTGTTAAAATGCAAATAGAGCCACTTCCTTGCAAAAGCTTCCCCCCATTGTTGCAAAATTTTGGGCCCCCCTAAAGTGTGGGCAGTCGCCCGGTTTGCCCTCTCCTAAGGCCGCTATTGAAGGAGGGCACACTCTGGTTCTGCCCACCTAACTGCCACCCTCTCTCCCTCCTGGCTCAGGCTGTCGCTGTTGTTGCCAGACAGTCGTCCAGCCCCACTGGATGTCCATGGCTGAGCAGAGGGCGCCGGGGTGGGCAGCGAGGAGCGGGGCCAGGCTCTCTGTTGTGTGGCTGCGCCGCCCGGGCTGGCACTGACCGCGGCTGCCCCTGTGTTCTAGGTGCGGATGGTGAGAGGGGAGTTAGTGGATGAAGCCGGCAGCTCCGCTCTGGAGTGGATAGGGTTAATCCGGGCTGCCAGGAGCTCCCAAGAGCAGACACTGGAAGCTATTGCGGATCTGCCAGGAGGACAGGTATCTCCCTCCGTCCCGGGCGGGTGCTGAGCGGTGTGGCCGGGCACCGGCTCAGCCAGCTCAGGGCGCTTTCTCTTCTTTACACAGATCTTCTACCGGGCGCTGCGAGACTTGCAGCCGGGGGAGGAGCTGACCGTCTGGTACTCCAACTCCTTGGCGCAGTGGTTCGACATCCCCATCATCGCCACCCCGACACACGACGAGAAAGGTACCTGGGCAGTGCCTACGGCGGGAGGCTCCCCGGGCCCTTCCTGGCAGAGCTTTGTCCCGACCCCAGGGGCTCTTTCCTACCCCCCACCCATGGACCACGAGCAGCGTCTGTGTGATGAGCAGGGATCCTAGTTTTCTCTGATAAAAGAAACAAATCCCCAATATTTTGGATTAGAAAAGGAACCCCAAATCCACATTTTCCGATGATTAAAAGGAAACAATACTATATATCAATATCTACAGATATATTAGTGATGTTTCCTTTTAATCACAGATAATGTGATTACATCTATTTCTATATCTATAGATATACAGATAATGTGGATTTTGTGTTACTTTTTAAATAGAAAAGTATTGGGGATTTTTTTTATCACAGAAAACCAGGATCCCTAGTGATGAGAAACCCTAGCCCCTGCCGGGGGCAGCCCCTTTAGATAGCCCTCCCCACCCAGGACACGGGGATTGGGACCCCTGCTCCAACCCCGCCTCCAGCTGCTTCTGCTGGCTCTGAACACGTGTAAACGTCAGTGGGACTATGTCCCGTAGGGCTCACGGAGCAGGATCTTATGATTCCGATAGGGGAGGGAAAAAAATACCCCAGCTGGAAAGGCCTTGGCTTAAGACAACGATTCCACCTGCACCCACAGCCGCCGACCTCAGAGCACTCTAGCCACAGCCTCAGACTTCATTTCCATGTGTTAAATTAGGGACGATGCCCAGCTCCTCTTTAGTGGTTTGCAACGGGGAATGGCCAGCGTACACCGACCCAAATGCTGTCCTAGCGAGGTTATATTCACAGTGGCTTTAGAAATGAGTGCCCAGCCTTGGACAGCCCGTTTGATGTGGCTATTTATTTGAAGCTGGGCTTGCGATCGAGACATATCCTAGAGACTTAAACGTCAGGGGATCTTTCCAAATGTGAGGTAGGGCCACAATGCCGCTGCGTGTCTGTCGTGTGCTCAGACTCTGGTAGCTAGCGGGTCTGGGGGCCGTGGCTTCAGGATTGCCTTCACACGGCCATCCAAGCCAGGGCTGGGTCGTAGCGAGGATGTCACGCCGATCTCTGCGGGGACATGGCAGGCATCAGACTGACGCTGGTTTGCAGATCGATTTTGCCCAGGATTTTCTCGGTGGCTCTGCTGGTGCCTGTACTCAGAGCTGCTCAGAAAGGTTATACCGGGCAGATTAGCTTATGCTAAGCGACCGATCCCAGAACAAACGTGTTCCAAGGCAGCGCTCCAGGGTTACATCCATCCTCCGGATGCCGCACTCACTCACCACCCAGCATAATATATCCCACTGAAGTCCTGAGGCATAAGGACCCCATCCTGTCAGGTGCTGAGCAGCTCCTGGCAGTTAGTCAGCCCCAGATGGGAAAGAGCACTTGTAAAGGAATTCAGGATCAGGCCTGTCCCCGAAGTTAAGAGGAACCATTACAGTAATGAGGAGCGCCGCAAGTTTATGCCACTCGCACACCTAGGAAGAGAGAGAGTGAAGTTCCCTTGTACATTGACAGGTTCTGGGCCAGTTGTTTTTCGCAGCTCTTGAGACCCAAATAGGCTTCTGACCCGAAGAGGCTAGTAGCATTTGACCAGTTGTAACAAAAAATAATATATTGGTGAGAAGCCTCTGTCGTACCCAAATACATTAAAGGATGAAATGTTGGGACGTCTCTAGCTGTCACCTTCATTTTCACTTGTGGGGAGGGGTCAGTCCTCCAGTAAGAGAAAGACAGCGGAATCTGACCCGCTGTGAGACATTCACTTAGCATGTTCTATAATAATAATAATAATAATAGCAACAACTATTATTATTATTATTATTCAAAAGTGACTATAGAATATCAGCAGCAAACTTTTTCAGAAGACAAGCTATTTCTCCAACGCCAGAGCTGCACTTTCAAAGGCATCGGTGCAATATCAGAATAGAAGAAATAGAGCAAAATGTGTTAAGTGACTAGTTCTGAGGCTAGCATCCAACGTAGGAAGACATTTCTCCTTAGCTGTTTGTTGAAGAGCCTGCTTCATTACAGACGATCTAGTTCTAGGCTTGACATTATAAGCAAGGCTCATTTTAACAGAGTAGGGTCGGAAATAATGAGTTTGCCGTAGTGATGGTCAGTTTAGATTGCAGTGTTTGCATTAGGCAGGAGGTTTAGGTGGTATTTCAGCTACTCCGAAAAGAGCACGTAGCTTCTGTGGAAAGAGCCACGAGGAAGAGGCTTCTGTTAGGGTTGGTAGAGCATGGAGCTGCGAGCTTGTCAGTAATTAAAGCTAATTCACCTGTATCTCAATGCAGGCTAATAGGATTACTGCAATGGTTCGGTCTCACGCTGCAGCTGAACAATTAGGGCCATGGCTGGCACACTCCTGCCTCTCTCTCTCTCTTCAGCTCAGACCAGCAGAGCGAAAAAGCACACACAACCTCCGCTTTTAAATTCCAGCATGGATCTATAAAGACCACCTACTTCAAGGAGAGCTAGAGCGAGTTCTGCATGACAGAAACCACATAATGCTAAACATTATTCACTGCGCGCTGGAGTGTTGCAGGGAGGAGTGGGGCTGGCGCGGGGAGACTTTTATTTTATCCCGAAGGATGCTGAATGAAAGCATGCATGAATGAATGAATGAATGGACACCGGTTGATTCCTGCACCAAATGCCATTTTAAAAGCCTGTTTAGTGGGCTAACTCAATCAGCGAGAAGCCAGCCACTTATCCCGCCCTGTTACACTTTCTTCTCTCTTTGGCTTGAGGTTACATTTCTTCGGGGAGGGGGTTGAACCCTATGTCTAAAACAGCTCCTCTTGCCCTTGCTAATTTAGCCTAGGGGCGTTTGCCCCCACGTCACACCTGCTACTGCCTGCTCGGACCCAGCCCAGCGCTTTAATACGATCCTAGCCACCTCAAAACTATCTGCAAGTATTTCACTTGCTCCTGTCCTCCGATCCACCTTTGTTTTAGCGGATTGAGGCGAGCATTCGTGCTGGCCGATGCTCTGCAGCTCGCCTTGCCGAGCCGATGCATTTTAATCGCCGCACACGTGGAGCTGCGCGATGAAGAAAAAGCCCGTTAGGACCCCCCCACCCCCGTTTCCTGCAGGGAGCCTATTTCAGCGCTGATCAAACAGGCCGGGACGTTTAAGTTATTCCTCACGAGGGGATTCCTCCCCAACCCCTCGCACTTTAAAGGAGCATGAAGTCATAACACAAACATGGGCCATTTCGGTTTGTTCCGCTTCAGGGAAGCCTAAATGTTTCGGGCCGGGGAGGGGGGGCACCCGGGGCATTGTCCTTTGAAAAGGAGCCATTGCATATGGCCCCTACGCATAGGAAGATTGTCTGGCCGGGTAATGAGGAGCTCATGATCATTAGACCGGCCTTTGTTCGGCCGAGCCGGCTCCCTGACATACGCCACCGGGGCTGCGAGCGCCAACAGATGGGCCCGCGACAGCCGACTCGAGGCCCCAGCTGCTGTCCCGTCCCCAGCCCAGTGCCACCACCTCCGGGGCCCGGCCCGGCCCGGCTCGGCTCCGGGGCGCGAGGGGAGGGCAGAGGGGGGTCGGAGCGGGCCCGGCGCTGACGGCGCGCGCGTGTCTCCGCAGGCGAGGAGCGCTACATCTGCTGGTACTGCTGGCGGA
>NW_005841954.1:1809566-1810489 GCF_000455745.1 Alligator sinensis
GCAAGGCCAAGACGGGCCACCTCTGCCTCTACTGCGGCAAGCTGTACTCGCGCAAGTACGGCCTCAAGATCCACATGCGGACTCACACGGGCTACAAGCCGCTCAAGTGCAAGGTCTGCCTGCGCCCCTTCGGCGACCCCAGCAACCTCAACAAGCACATCCGCCTGCACGCCGAGGGCAACACGCCCTACCGCTGCGAGTACTGCGGCAAGGTGCTGGTGCGGCGCCGGGACCTGGAGCGGCACGTCAAGTCCCGGCACCCGGGCCAGGGCCTGGGCAAGGCGGCCGAGGACAGGGGCGAGGCGGGCTATCCGCGCCAGGAGCCCGACCAAAAGACTGACAACGAGAGCGACGTGGACGTCTGCTTCACCGACGACCCCAGTGACCAGGAGAGCGGCAGCAGGAACCCCGATCAGTGACGGGGGGCGGGTGCTGTGTGCCTGGGGCGGCCAGGGACGCGGGGGTCGGTGCGGACGCGGAGGTCAGCGATGGGGCGATCGCTCCGGACGGGGGGAGCAGGGACGGGGGGATCACTCTACCTGGGGTGAGCAGGGACGCAGGGATCAGTGTGCGGGGGTGACCAGGAACGGGGAACGCGCTGTGTGTGGGGTGCTCAGGAATGGGGTGTGATCAGTGTGCGTGGGGTGATCAGGGACTGAGGGATCAGTGTGGGGGATGATCAGGGACGGGGGCATCACTATTTGGGGTGACCAGGAGCGGGGGATCACAGTGTGTGTGGGGTGATCAGGAATGGGGTGATCAGGGACGCAGGGATCAGTGTGTGTGGGGTGATCAGTGACGGAGGGATCAGTGTGCATGGAGCGACCAGGAATGGGGTGATCACTGTGTGCGTGAGGTGATCAGGGATGGGTGATTAGTGTGCGTGCAGTGATCAACGGGGGGTGGGGTGGGGGGGCGGAAGG
>NW_005841954.1:1810588-1844600 GCF_000455745.1 Alligator sinensis
AGAAGTGCGCGCTTGCTTCTATCCACCGCTCTCCCTGGATGGAACGACTCCAGGCGGGGCAAGCTCCGGTGGTATTGGAGTGGCCACCTCCCTCCCTCCCCCTTTCTCTCTCTCTCTCTCTCTCTTTTAATATCGTTACCTTTGTGTGGAGGAGATCGTGCCTTTTGGAAACACTTCTTTTCTATGTCATTTCTTTTTGTTCCCGTCGCTCGTGACTTGCCTTCCGACCTCTCGGTATGAACAACGGCCCCGGTGCTGCAGACGTGCAATGGCTTCGGGCCGCCCCGGGGCGAGGCACAGGACCCCCGCCCAGCTCCGCGCGGCCTGAGGCAGGCACCCCCCGTTTGATCCAGTGGCAATTATTTATAAGAGGTTCCTATCTGAGCCACACGTGTAAGATAACTGTAGAGAGCATGGATCTCAAACAAGCACGCGCTGTATCATTTTAAAGAAAACGCACTCTTTGTTCGGTAGACTACAACTATGGTGTATGTTTGTTTTATAATGAATGATGTACAGTGGGTACAGTACTTTGGTCTTGGTTCCAGTTTGTCATGCCATTTAAAAAAAAAAAAGAAAATAAAAGTTACTGACAAACTACTGCTTGTTTAGCTGGTCACTCAAGTGTCTTCAATACCTTCTCTTTTTGCTTTGAACCCCTTCTAATGGCCTCGGAGTCAGCCCTTTAATCATCTTCAGTGGGTTTTGGCTCAGGGCCTAAACTGATTTGGCCTCAAAATATTTTACCGCTAACAAGTATTTGGATGATTAAACCAGAATAAATATCATCTCTATTTTGTGCCCCCACATTTTCTTTAATTCGTTTGTGTGTGTGTGTATTTGTTTAAATACAAGGCCAAGTGTAGAAAAAACCCATCGGTACAAGGTGTATATTTAAAACTCTCAGGTGCTCGGTTAAGATTTGCAAACGCTGCTGTTTATAATCACCGCTGGTTTGACATTTCAGCAGAGAAAAGAGCCGATTTCAGACGGCCTGAAACAAAATTGCCTACAAATGAAACTCTGCAGAGAAATAATGACACTTCCTATGTCCCAAGGAAGACGCACTCCTGGGGGGGGGGGGGGGGGGGGGCAGTTTTTACACCTTTGGGAGGATCAGCTTATTAACCCTTTAGTTCTGCTGGTGACTGGCTCCCATTGAAAGCAACACCCACCGATCTTTGTGCTATGTTGACACGCAGGCAGATGGGAAAGAAGGGGCAACTCCTGTCCCGCTGGGGCCTGACCCTAACATTTTATTTTAGGGGAATGATTTTTTTTCCCCGACCCATCTGGATAGGCAGGAGTGAGGGTTCTCGCTCCTGCCTACCCAGATGGGTCGGAAAAATTGGGATCTACAAGAGGATCTACAAGAGGAATGTAATGTAAGTAAACAGGCCAACTTAATCTCACCGGACTTTTAATTAAGTTAAGCGTTAGCACCCAAAGAAAATAACTGGATCCCTAGCCTATGCAATACACATGTCGGTGCTGAGCTGATGCCCTTGTGTACTTAATTCAACTCTGTAACAGGAATAGGAAACAAAATGACAATATCCAGAATTGAATTCTTTCAAAGGAAATTTAATCTTAAATTTCAGTAAAGTACTTCAAAAGTACCAAAAGCAACCAGGACTCGCGGTACAGGTGATATCTTTTATTAGATCAACTAGATGTTTGCAAAAAAAATTCTTATTTTTGCAAATAATTTTTTTTCTTGCAAACATCTAGTTGGTCTAATAAAAGATATCACCGCTACCAAAAGTCCTGATTGCTTTCGCCTCTACACTAATACGGCTACAACCTGGATACCTCAAAGTGCCAGGGAATGTAGGGTGCCGGGCATTTCTCATCATGAGGGATATTGTTTCACATGCAATGTTTCAAATCACTGCGGTTCTGGTACGGATTTTTATCCTGCTCCCATGGGAGTAAAGGGGAAAGATCTGTCCCCTGGATTTAGAGGATCCCGATGTTCTTCCCAGTGATTTTTGCCATTAACCTCATTGGGAGCAGCGGGACCTGGGTTTAAATCGGACGCTTGCTGCGGCTGGGGGGAAGTCCCTCACATCTGGGTAGCACTGCACGGGGAGCCCGGCGTACACTGCAAGGAGCGGGGCAGCGCATCTTCCACCCACTGATTGTTTGTGGGCAATTGAGGGAGAAAGGAGCTCCCGGGGTCTAGAGCAGTACAGGGCAGACTACCGGACCCGACTACAGGGATGATTCCCACGATTGTATCGGTGAAGCGTGGGTTTTCTTGAACGACAGAACACAATGGTCACATTTTGGTCACAGCCCAAAAACCCAGCGGTGCCAGCCAGCCCTGCAGATTCATGATCTGTGAACCTCCGTTTTAGAATGGGAGCAATCTTTGAACGGAGAAAGAAACCCAACCAAAGCAACCCCGTTTTAGCCAAGCCAACCCAAACCCGCCCCGGCAAAGCAAAAACTCAAGCCACCGATCTCTTAATTTTCTGTCCCTCTAAAAGTGGGGAATCGATGTGTGCAAAACTCAGGCACAAGTGGAGAATTTGAGTTGAGGTTGCTATTTCAAAATTCATTCACTTTATAGGGCTGATGCTTTTTTTGATTGGTGCGGTGAGCCGCCATCTCAACTTCCTCCCCCTTTCTCCCCATGAGATTTGTGGTGGGGTTGGCACATTTTAATACCACCAGGGCCGTGCCTCTCAAGAAAGAGGCGGCTGTCGATGTAGTTGTCAAATGCCTCTCAGCGCAGACGGTGAGATACCAGCTCCCCTGCAAGTGTCTCGACCCCCCGCCTGCGATCAGCAGAAAGGGACGAAGGGACCGCACTTGTCACGGGTTCCTCGCAAGTGTCTCCTGAGCCACGTTCAAAGCTGGGGCTAGTTTTTTTTCCCCAGCCCTGATGTTTGACTTCCTCGAAGTACCTGCTCCTGGTGCCTGCTTATCTGAGCCCTGCCACTTCCCCACCATCAGGAAACTTTCCGTAAGCAGAAAGGCAGATCTGAGATCTCCAGTGCTATTAGGACCAGGCTACAGGAAAAGCGGAGATCCCCACGTGTGTGTTCTGCCCGCTCCGGTACCCACCCAGCTGGGCTGAGACGCAGCTTCTGGTTTGTCCCTCCTAAGCCCTCGGTGGAAAGCCGGGCTGGGAGTGTGGACTCCAGTGCACTTAGTCACCTAACCAGCCGGAGGAGGCAGATCTGCAGCTCCGGGGCGGCAGCAACAGCAACAGCCGCAGCCGCAGCAGCTTTGCCCGCAGCGAGCGGAGCTCTCCTGGCAGGGATCGCTCCTGCGCCTTGCCCTCTGCGCTGCTCCCTTCGCCTCCTGCGGGTTGCTGCTGCCTAATTGGCTGGAGAAGCCGAGCTAGAGGCGTGCCCGCTGGGTTTGGAGGGGCCCGGGGGCGACTCGTTTGCCAGGTGTCAAACCCTATTCTGAGATCTCAGAGCTGAAGTTGCTAATGGTGGCCCCCTGCCAGGAAGGGAAGACGGGTAAATGGACGGGCCATCTACACGTTCATTAGTGCGCTGTAATTAACGTGCATTAAGTTTAGTACCTGTGAACGCCTATACATGAACCCGGAGGCTGCTCCAATGCCCTGGAATTGCAGCCGGTGGGAGCAGACTCGATTCATCCAGTGGTGGAGTCTGGCAATTACTGTGTTCCTGCTGCCTGTGTTCCTCTCCTGTATCAGTGTCCCTGCTCTTAAACAGGGGGCCGGGGGCTTAAACTAAAGCTCATTCTATGAACTTCAGTTCAAATGTCCCCATTGCCATTTTTAAGCCTGGGGATACTGATATATGAGATGTCGAGGTGCTTTAATTAGAGCCACTTTAATTAAAACACTCCCCCACTCGGCCCCGCCCCCCCCAAGCACAGGTAAAAGTGCCTTGTAACGACAGGTGCTAAATGCACCATAACTGGAGCTACTGCAGTAGCACATATGAATGCTTTTTTGGTGACATTAGTGTGCATTAGACAAAGTCTACTGTGCATTAGTGCATTAGCATGTTTTTTTGCCAGCTGTGCTAATGCGCAAACATAGTCTAGTATGCATTAAGCATCTTGTGTAGATGTGCCCAGTAGGATGTTTGTGCCCTCATTGAAAGAAGTTGCAGTCAAGGGCACAGATGAAAGTCCTCTTTGGAGCTTGTGGATAGGAAGGCTTGAAGTTGTTGAGAGCCACAGCATGCAAAAGGTTTATCTGCGTTAGTGTTAAAACTGAAATTAGACCAAGTTCAGCAGCTGCCCCTGTGGCTGGGACAAGGTTGAGGTCCATGGTATAGGAGAGGTAGCTTCTCATATAAATGGTTTTGCCCTTGGCTGGGTGGATTTCAACTCCTATGTTCTTCCACGCGTTTAGTGTTTGGCCCTGCTTCCATTTGGTCCCATATCACATAGACACTGCACATTATGACCAGCTGATGATGGTCAGAGTTCAAAACAGCCTATTTATCACTTTGTTCTTCCATTGCTATGTACTGGAAAAAAAAAAGAGTTTGCTAGTAGTTAGAACTCATGGCTAGAAATGAGGCCTGTCTTTTGTTTTTCAGATTGGTTGTTTGTTTTCTCTCCTTCAAGATGATGGGATTGAGGTGACCAGTTTTTCACATTTTGTTTTGTATAAAGAGGAGTAAGAGAGTGTTTTGGGGAGAAAATGAAGTGGGAATAATGAAAAGCTAAATAAACTGTTCTTAAACATTGATGAAGAATGGGCCTGAAATTCTGAGTTTTCAGCCAAAAATGCATGGCTTGCAGATGCAGACATTCTTTATAGAAAAAATAACCTTGCATGTCAACATCAGAATTTGTTATGGAAAAGAAGTTTTGATGGTCATTTTTTGACCAGCCCTAGCCATGTTGCAGAAATGTCCACAAAATTCTATATATGCTACCTGGTAATCTATTAGGTAGGGTTGAAAAAATCCATCTCATGGAGAAGTTGCAGTTCATAAAACTCTATGATATGGTCTGTCTTTGATAGGAGCTCTGGAACGTATCTTATTTTCTCACATACCACAGACTTGCAAATAAGATACTTTGTTTTGGGAGGGCAGAATGAAAAAAACAAATCTGGAGTCATGGCTGAACACTGACCTCAGGGAACAGACTGCCTGCTTCAGGCAAAAGCTAGTTTTAATCTTCTCATAGCCAGTGCTGCATTTGTAATTCAGCAGTGGTTGTGAGAGGGTTAAAACTGGACTCTGCCTCCGCTGAGTGCTGGGCTTGGAAAGAAGCAGATGGAAAGCATTACCTTGCTTCTATGCTTCTATTTTGGTGCAGAAATCACCTCCCCCCCAGGCACGTACTCCGATTCCACACCACATAGAAAAAATGTGGGTGTGGTATGTGAGGAAATATTGTAGTTGCAAGTTGACTATGGTATACATATTGGAAAGCAGCATAGACTAATGGATAGGTTACTGTACCAAGCCATGGGAAACTGGATTTCATTTTTGTCTTTTTCATATGCCTGCTTAATGGTTTTGAGCAAATTTCTAAGGTTCCCAACTTTGCATGATCAAACAAGTGATGTGATGTTGAGTACCTGCATTATCTATTGAAGACCATGACACTGAACACTCTGAGATGCAATATCAATTCCTATTGAATAAGATGATGGAGGTAATTTTCTGTAATGCAACTGTAGTTTGGTTTTTGTACTGTCGTTAATATAGTGATCACTTGGGACCTCTGGTACAAGGATTTACCTATCTGTGTAAAGGATGTAGAGGCCTAAGGACTTCTTGTTTTCACTTTGTGTTTTAAAAACTACCCTGTTAAAAATGTTACACATCTTCCCGCTCTCCTTGATTTCACTAGAAGAAGCCAGATGGATAATTCACTTGGGATGCCTGATATGGTATTTAACTAGTAATAATAATCCAGGTTGAAACCAGTCCATTTCCAAATATTTCCTTTTCTGTGTTTATGGATCTATTAAATATATTGCTCAGCCTTGGAAAACTATTGCAAGTTTGAAAATGTGATGGTATTATTAAGCATCTGTTCATAGTACTCTTATATCATGATGCGAAAATGTAATATGATTTACTTTCCATATGCATAAATGTCTTTGAATTGGTGTAGAAATACACTGGAAATATGTTTGTTATAGTTGTTACATTTGCAGTAGCAGTTAGGTTTACTTGTAAGGATGATTCACTTTATTGGTAAGCATTAACTTAAGGAAAAAAGCCCCGACCTAATAAATTGGCCAGAAAGCCTCAGGTGGAAATGTCTTTTGTGACAGAAGTTATGGAGAAGAAAGAAATCCAACAGCAGTTAGCTTTAGGTCAGGAAATGGTGAAGGTCAAGGCTTTTTTTTAATCTTTTTGTTTTTTCCCTTAAAACCGGCAGAAGGAATGATTTTTAAACTTGTCTGTGAGCAGTTGTTTCCTGAATTATCACCTTAAGGTAAACAGGAACATGTCAAGGTCAGGTTCAAGCTTGCTTGAGTTCACTGGACCATAGCAGATAAAATCTAGGAGCAACAAAATGCTTTCAGGTATGTTCAAAGTCAATCCAATGAGAAATGGTTCCCTACAGCATGTCGGATTTTATAAACTTGTTTTACAAGGAACAGGAAAAAGAAAATCCCTTAGCAACTGAAAGATATAGCTGAAGAAATATGTTAGTAGGTCTGAAGTACATGTTCATCTATATTTAATGTTAGCATTTTGAAATACTAAAGTTCAGGGCATATTTTGAGCCAATATAAGGTTCCTTTGCATAGCTTTTTAGTGTTATGTATTATTTGGTATTTTAAGATGCACTGTAGGCATATATTTGTAAATTTTTAGAATATTTTGTTCTGCTACAAAATGATACACTTTGAAAGGTTAATAAAAGGCTTATATTCTCATTTTTTCACTTGCTTTTGTGTAGTATCGCATGGTACTGATTTAATTTGAAACTCATTTTGTTCTGTTTGAAATAAAATAGCAATTTCATGTATGTGAAGGGTGTGGTTGGGTTAACAAACTATAATCTTTTCATTTTGCTACTGTTGTGACTTCAGTGTAAATAATAAAAAATGTGTGGGGGAAACACAGAACTAGGGTATTCTTCTGGAAAAAAAATTGCACTCACATACTTGCGCTTATATATATTTTGTGAAATCTGCTTATGATTCATGGTCTTTTCACAATATATCATATAACTCTGGATCAGCAAAATGTCTTCCTAATAGACCCATTTTTGTCAATAAGACAGGGAAGGTGCTGCCCCACGCAGAAAAAAATCTCAGTTCAAAACAAATCCATGCTATCTATCTGTGTAAAACATCCACCTTCCTACTTTCCAGCTCTGCAAATTAAGTGCTGCTTTTTTTTTCCCATAAGCCCCACAGCTAAGGGAGGAAGGGGCTAGTGGGGTCAGGTGCACCAAAAGTGTGTGTGTGGGAGGTGCTATAAACACGCATTAAACATTGTTCTAGACCTAGGTAAGAACAAATCCATATACCTTTGCAATTACACCCACTAGTACTGCCTACAAATACTGAAGGAAAAAGCAGAGTGCAGCTGTTCAGTGATACCACCTATGCTTTACTTAACATCTTGGTAGCTACTATAATTGCACGCTTGGTTTTAAAAAGGAGCTTCAGAGTTAGTGTCCTACCTACTGTTGCTTATTTTACAGTTGGCACATGCAGGAAATTGTGCCTCTTCCTGTCTTTTTCTTTAGAAAAGTGTCATCAATGTACAACTACTCATAAAACTGCACACTTAAGAAAAGAAAACATCCCCCCCTCAAAAAACAAAACAAAAAGCCCTCACTCTGTTGGCTATAAAAAGAAGACTGAGGCATATACAGATCAGCAAGGGAGCCATATACAATCTTTGACAGGGCATGAATAGCAATTCTGTTCTACACTGAGGGCAGGATGTAGTCCAGTTTAGTAATGTCCTTTTAGCCAAGAGTTCGTGAGGACAACTGGACCACTTTTTAGCCCCAAATTCACAGGGTAACTAATCTGACATTTAAAACAATTGAAATGGGTATTCTTTAGCCTGATGTTGGAAGCAGCCGTTCTGAATGCAATGCCTCTTGGATGAGGGGAATATAGAAATCTAACTTTTGTTAACTTCTAGTTTGATTTAATGCTGGTCTAACTGTCAAAAGAAACAGTTTAATATGTTTAATATAATCAGTGGTCAGTCAACGACTACTAAAGCACAGTGTGGCATAGAGTCAGAGTAGACTGTCCAGTTTGTCTTGGATTAGAACTTTTTGCATTGGCCACTCACATTTCTTCACTTTTCAGCAAGATGGCCACATTCAGCAGCAGGTCTAGAAATGTCAACTTTAATTACATTAAAATATAAATTTTCCAGCTTCTTTCTTTTGACTAGTTGCTTCTACTTTGATTTGTGGACCTATCAAATCTGTGGACCTATACAATATGGATGTAATTTTCTTTAAAAAAAATCTTGCTTATACTTATATAAGTATTTCCATATGTGGGGAAATAGATTACAAGAGCAGCACTGATATTTGTATAGTTAACAGAATAATAGCTAATTGAATATGGGGGTGTTCGTGCTCTTACTTTCTGATATAGAAATAGCAGTTCCTAAAATTATTTTTATTTCTGCCCAAAGGAAAAGACAGTACACTGAACACAGGGCTACTTCACTAGTGTCCTAGCCAGTGTCTGAAATTGTCTGTTAAAGGTGGTTGTATTATTATTCAGTCTTCTTGTTTAAAGACCATACATGGACTCATCTTTAGTGGAAAGTGTTGTTTGATTGCATGTGCCTGAGTCTGACATCCAGGAGTCTAACAATGAGCATGAAATATGCTTGCTGAGTTCAGGACCAACAAACAAAATGGGCTTTGTAAGTTTTAAAAAAGTGAAATTTTACAATGGGAAGGAGAAACTTCCAATCCTTATTTGATGAGTGACAAGATGTTGGTTACAGCTTGAGCAGAAATGACCTGTTGTTAGATCATGTGTTTAACATTTGTAAATTAAAAATTCTAGACAAATATATGATGGTGCAGGTAAGTAGGTATTTTGCATAGCAGACTAATAATTTGCATTACCAGAATGAAAAATATTTAACAACTTTAGCTCTGGAAATGTGTAGCTCTTCTATGTATGTTTAATTTTCCACACTTCCTAGGAGTTCCGAATCCCCAGTATTTGCTTTTAATTAGGTAACCCGGAAATAAGTGAATTTTGATAAAGTAATAAAAGTGATAAATTAACATAAATCCTTAATTAGAAAGGTTTCTTAGCCTGTTTCTTGCTTTTTAAACTAGTTTGGTCAATCACACCATCTTAAAATGAAAGCTGTTTGGAAGAAAAGTAAAATTTGCTTTAAAATATATATATGTATGTTACTAAGTGTGTTACTAAAATTCATCATATATGAAAAGGAACGAGCAGACTCTTTTTACCTTTAAAATGCCTTCCAGTTTTATGCAGCAGATGGTGCTAGATTGTGAATATGTCAATTTGATTTATTTATATCTTGAATGTATGATGCAAGACGTGGCATGTACAATGTATACATTATGCAACACAGTGATCTGCAGAAAGCCATTGGCTTTGGTACATTTTGTTGCATACATTCCTTTCTGGACACTTCCTGTGTATTGAAGGGTGACCTATTCCAAGACATTCAGAATTCTTTTTTATTTACAATACTTATAAAATATACTGAAAAGGAGAAGGAGCTGAATAGCAGCACAGATAACAAAAAGGAACCTTTTATCTACAGATGTATAGGATGCACATTGGCAGTGTGAGCTAGATTATTATTATTTTTTTGCTAGTTAACTATCATGCTGGAGTGACCCTCTCTGGAAGTAAAAGAGCTACAAATTGAATTGTGCATGACTGCCATAGCGTAGAAGGCAAGGATTTTTTTGTTAGTGTCTTTTATTACACCAACTACATAGACAAAATTTCAGGTGCAAAGTGCTCTTCCTCAGTTCACTGTATGCCTGAAGGTTTGTCTAACGTCTCTTCCCAAATGGTCACCAAGTATACCCCCCCCCCAAAATCCGTTATTGTATATGATGGTCCACATCATAGCTACAATAATGCTCCAGCTCTGCTACTGCCATAATCTATGCCAGTGGGGGCCAACCTTTTGCAGGTGTGCCGCAAGATAAGGGCCACACCTTCTCTGAGTGCTACTCTGGTCTCCTTCCCCATGCCCAATCTGTTGCTCATCTTGCTGCTCCCTACCCTGTGCTTTCTGCTTGATCTGATGCTCTGCTTTCTGCTACTTCACTGATCTGCCACATGCCACACACAGAGGCTGCCTGAGTCACTTCCTGCACACATGCTGCAGGTTGGCCATCCCTGCCTAGGCTGTCACATGGCTTCCTAACATTGCTTTCTCATTGCTTTCACCCTCAGGACAAACATTTGGTAGAAAATGGACACTTCTACTTATATCATACATCTGTCCTCTGACAAGTTTAGGCTTGCAAGCTGAGTTTTGCAAAGGATTCCACAGAAGTCAAGTGCTTAGCTGTTACTGAAATTCAATACAGCAGGTAACCTCATGGGGCTCCTTCGAAGATACTAGCTGCGTTACCTTGTAAATGTTGTAGAGGTCAGGGCTGTCCAACTTCCGGCTCATGGGATGGCTCCAGGCTGCAATGTGTTAATTTATGGTCCGTAGGCTCCCACCCAGGTGCTAATCCCCCACCAATCCAGCTGCTGCCATATAAGATCTCTGGGCTTCCTCTCTCTCCTTTGGTTTGAACTTCCTGTTCTGGCCCTTGGGCATAGGGTAGTGTAGCCTGTGACTCAGAGGGAAGCCTGAGAGCCCTATGCAGTGAGAGGTCACTCATGCGGCATGGTGAGGGGAGGCATTCTTATGGTGTAGGAGAGGATGACGCACCTGCAGCACAGCTGGGGGCTCTCGTGGCATACTGCCCAGGGGGCCTGTGGCCTGTATGGGTGTGACCCTGGGCTGCACTCATGATGGGCACTTCTGTTATAGATAGTAGGTACTGGCTCTGACCCTTCATTAGGATCTGCTAGGTTCTGCTCTGTAGAGTAACATCTGGATTTGGATAGCCTGGAGAGGGGCTAGAAGGATGCAGTTCATTCTCCATACCCAAATCTCATGTTAAAAGTGGCACTGTCATTGTAGCCTTTTCAGTGGTTTTGTACTGACTGGTGTCTGTACTAGGAAAAGTCTCAGGGCCTGGGGTCAGTGGCTAGCTATAGATATTCTGAGGTGGGGGGATGGGAACTCTACTGTACAAATGGAAAACAATCTAGGAAATATGTACAAGCTGTTCATCAGTTTTTAACCCATCATCTACTTTCTGGAAGTGGGGTTGATCAGGGTTTCTAACTGGTTGGGTGTAGGTGAGAATTATTAGGCTTGTGAATCAGTAAAGTGGATATATGTGAGGTTTTGTGGTTCAAGGACAGATTTTTCTTAATCTCTTGAGAAAAGCAATTGTTAAAATAGCTGATGAAAGCTTAATCATTAAGCATAGTCTATATCAGTCTTTTCCAGGTGGGTTTCTTTTGATGAAATTGCCCAGAAGTAAGACCTCAGTCACAATAGAGGCATAATGACTCCACAGATGGGAAAACAAAATTAAAATAGTCTTGAGGTTTGGATCACCTGAATCATCCTCTCAGCAAGACAATGAAAGTATTGCTCAAATCTAGTCTGATAAAGCATTTAAGTATCATTTCACATGCACAACATTTTTCAAGGTACCTCTCTGGATTTAGCTTTCCACATTAAATTCAAGCTCCTGGTTCTTTCCTTCAAGGCCCTGCACAAATTGGCTCCCATCTGTCTGTCTGCATTTTCTAGTCCATTTCTTGCCTGCTTTGCTCTGCCCATGCTGCCTCTTTTCCTACTCCATGCTCTGATTTTTTTCCATGTGGATCCATTTTCTTTTGCAGAATAAGTCCTTGATTTGGGGTTTTAATTCTCCTTTTGCAGAGTATGAAAGAAGATTCTGCCCTTGAAGTCAATGGAGTTATTTTGGTATAACATACAAAGTAGGAAGAGAATCAGGCCAGTCATGCATTCATGTTTTATATTTTGTGTATGAAGATTTACTCAAATAGGGGTCAGATTGAACTAGCTAGTTGGCATGTGAATCACCTACATGCTCATCTACTGAAAAAAACTCTACTGTCATTTGCTCAGTGTAGAGCAAACTAAAGTATCCAGTGAAACAGGCTCCATATTGCTAATGTCTGACATGTTTTTAAGTTCTGCTTCTAGGGGTTGTGGACTCTTGGAATAGGAGCATTTGAGTTCTGTCACCCTGAAACTAGAAGTGACCATGATGGTGCAGGATAGTGATAGTTATAATCTGGAACATTTTTTGTTATATGTGTGGCAGAATAAGTGTGACATTTTACAGTTGGGTATTGAAAGGAAAAGATTTTTTGGAAGACCTAGGGCTTTCAGGGGTGGATGAATGCTGTGAACAGACATGGACTTTTAAAGACAGTGAACCAATGAACTACTACTTAACTGTGGTTACAACTAAAGAAAATACATTTATCTCTTTATTATTTGTGGTCTAGAGATTTCCTTCTTGTTTTGGGGAAAACAAATGAAATCTAATTTAATCCAATTCCATGTATTTCATGAGAGCTTTTGTACTGACTTTGCTTCTGCCTGACCCTGTGACCCTAGTGAAAGAACAATGTTTATTGATTTGTAATGGTGCCCAATGATATGGTGAGAGCACACCACTTAACTATTAAATACTTGGAAATCCTTGTGTGTGATTACTTGATCTTAAGTACATCCTGAACCTAAAAGTTATGTAGGTCACAAATGTTCAAGTGATTCTTCACATTTAGTAATAAGGCTAATGTCATTTGTTAGTACCACTTGTTTTATCTAGTGTCTTTATTTCCCATTTGAGGAACAATTAGATTATCCGTACCATAACCCAAGGTTTAGAGCAGTATCTGGTAAACTTGGAATTTAAAGACCATTAATAAAATCAGCAAACTTATTTAGAGACTTCTTCAAAGCTTAAAACAGCAGCTGATGTTCTCATAATTTTTCAAGAAAACTGTTCAAATGGGATGGTTTGTGCAAAGCTACCCAGAATACTCTTAACAACCATCAACCTTGCCTCCACAGCTCTCCCACACTGTAATTTTTGTTTCTCTGACTGAGAACCACATCAGTCTATTAATATGCTCTATTATACATGACATTCTACCACAGCAGAAGCAAACAGACATGCAGCTCTCTCAGTTTTGCTGGCTTAAGAGGTAGTGATAAAGGGTACATGCACATGTTCATCTTACTTTAAGAGACATAATCATAGATCAGGTTCTGCTTGTGTAGATGTTTTAGCAGTGCCAGGAGGCATGCTGGGAACCCAATGAAGTAAATTAGGGTGGGGGAGGAGGAGAGTGGGATTGGAGAGACTAGTGGGTCTGTGGTGGGGGGTTGTCAGGACTGGGGGTGGCTGGTGGGTCTGCAGAGTTGTGTGGGGGTTTGTCTGTCTGGGAGTGGGAGTGGGCTAAAAATAGCCTGGTCAGTAGTGGTGGGGGAGGTAGGGGGTAGTCCTGGGGCTTGGGTGAGTGTCTGGGTTTTCCAACTGCTTACCCAAATGTGTACAGATATTCTTTAGATTTGGCTAGCTATTTTTTGTCCTATTTAACCTCCCTGAATGTCTGTACACATCAGCACTTGGATCAACCTAATCCTAGCTTGCCTGTGTGTACCCTAACCTGTTTTACCACTAGATAGCAAGAAGATGGGTTTTCTAGTGTCCCTCTTAGCCTTGCTTCCTTAGTGCCTTCTGGAATAGAACTTGTTGTATCTCCTGGGAAATTTATCCAAGGAAAACAAAAAGCTCTGGCCTTTACTTCTGCTCATCACAGGTCAGGCAGGAAGACCACCAACGTTTTTGGCATCATTTCATGTCACACAAAGGAAGGAATGGATACTTACCGCCTCAGAGTTGTCCACGTTGAATGCCTAATGGCATTGGGTCCTTGGGAGGTACATGGTGTCATAGCACCAAATTTGTACTTGCATTGTGTCTCTTGTCCACATTGCCCTGCTGTATGAAGTAGCTTACTAGAAAGGTCATTTACGAGAACTGTGTGAGACAGACTGCAGTGAGTATAGCTCTAAGAAGATGAATAGTTGGAGCAATGTGGTATGTAATACGGTACAATCACTTGCTCAGCACTGCTGGAGGAAGAAGAAATCTAGGTCCCAGATCAGGTTGGCCTGCCTTGGGACCATCTCCAGATTGTCTGCTACAGGTTCTAGGTACAGAAGAAAAATATGCGCTAGTGGATGAAGATAATGCTATAGATATGAGATAATCAGCAGGGGTGAGAAAGGCCATTTTTCTAAATTGTGTGTAAAGCTGGCCCAGGGCTGTAGAGGAAGACTATAAACACACGGACCCCTTTGAACATGGAGAAGCAGGTGACAGCAGTAATTTGGAAATGGGCAATGACTGCTACTGCTCTGTGGTTAAATCCCACATGCTGGATCTGACATTCCACAAAGGAGGTGTGCATAGCTATCAACAAGGCACCTGTCTTTTCTTAGCCTTTTTAAGCACACAAGAGATCACTGATATATTCACCTATATGGGGTTCCTCAATTGCCTTGGCCTGATTCATGGTAAGTACATTCCAATTCTTTGTCTTCCTTAGTATAGGTTGGGGTATGTAGAAAGGAATACTTTTGCATTGTGCTGAAGAATGACATGGATCACTGTGAGAGATTCATGCACGTCACTGTGGGGAGATTTACCAAGGTGCAAGATACCAGGGTCTTCCACGACTTCCTGGTGCAGTAGAAATGTTTGCTGTTGGTACTGTCTGCACTGAGATAACTATAGTAGTTATCCCTTCCTTATTCCCAATGGTCTAGATTATGCCCTCCTTGGGGTGTTCAATTAGGAAAGCTTACCTGCTACTGTGACAGTTAAATACACTTTGGCTGTCTTGATGCCAGGTGGAGTTCAGTGGTTGATTGGGTGTATTAGAGCATTACCTTTCCACCATGGTGGCGGGCTGATACATCCTGCACAACATCTGTGAGACAAGGGGCAAAGTACTGGAGAAGGGGTGGTTGATTGAAGCTGACTGGTTGTCTTGGTGGTAGGAATGATTGGAAGTGTTGTACTTCAGCAACTAAAGGGCAGGGGACCCTTGGAAGGAAGACTTGGCCAATTGCTTTGATCAAGCCACCAACAGGTCAGATCAGGTCATTAAATGAATACATGCTTCTATTTTAAATGAGTAAACTGTACAAATCAGAAAAAAGTGCCTTAAAATGTGAAAAGTATTTTTGGTGGACTATCAACCCAGCATTATTAACTTTTTAGCCCTGTGGGGCTGAACATATGGGGGAATTCTGGATACTCAGGGTCTGAAGAAGAGGTAGCCACTGCATGGCACGGGGCCTTTAGGCTTGGAGTGCCATGGCAGCAGGTCCATGTGGGTATTAGAGGTCAAAGGAGGTTGGGTGTTTCCCAAAAAGTGGTTGGAGGACTATGAGAGCTTTTGTATATTTGCAGCAAATGGGATAATTAGGAGCATGCTCCTGTACCATGCAAGGTAGTAGGTATATGATGTGGCCTCTGGGGAAACACCAGGGGCTACAGAAGAAGCTGAAACTCTGCCTCTGAGTACTTGGTTTGGTGGGACAAGTGTGAGCGGTTATTGCTCTGCATCCCTCTCCAGCTATTTTTTCTACAACAGCTCCATGACCTCTCCCACACTCATAGTTTTGCTCATTGCCACAGTAGATTGTCAAGGTTGAAAATGATCCGAATTTCTGGTTTGGATCTCACATACAGAAGCTCTTGTGCTACTCCATCCTGGAGCACCACTTGAGTAAGATGGCCAGCTTTTCCACCATTCTTCTTTTGTTGTCTTCCTTTTCCTCATGCTTTCCATACAGTGGGCAACAGTCTGCAATGGAGATTTTGAGGACTCTGCAAATGGATGTGTTGACCCTAGAAGGTAAGAAATGTAGAAAGGAATCATTCTTCTATCCTTAGCTTTACAAAACTTAAAATTCTCATTATTTATGAGAACTTATTGCCAGGGAATGTCCCCAGTGAGATTCAGGAGAACCTGTGATTATGAGTTTGCTTTCCTGGTGGTCATTGCCCTCCTTGTTTTATTGCCTGGCTACTGTGATGGGGGATCATGAATTCTGGGGCTCCCGTGCAAAATTCCTAGTTTCTGGGAGGCACTGGGGGTGAGGTGAGCAGTGGGGTGGGGTTAGCATGAATCCAAAACTCATGACCTCTCTCACTAATCCTCAGACTCTTCAGGCCTTGAAGGATAAGGTACTGATTTATGTGAAGTATGAGGCAGACGAAGGCAATATCCATTTGAGACAGCCAGGGGAAACTCCATTAGTTTTTCATTGCTGCTGTTTATGAAATGCTTGCTGAAGTCTTGAAGTGATGGATAGGGATGGTTACTTACTGTGGGATAGAGTGTAAGGAAATATCGAAGGCAAATTTCAGCACTACTTCTTTAAGTTCACCTACTTAGCTTGAACAAATATCTGGTGCTGGATATCACTATCAATAAGGAGGTGGTCCATGGTGGCATCACAATTTTGTGCCTTATTTCTAAAGGAGTGAACACACGGTGCCCTGACTCCAGAACAGTTAAGGTGAATGGGGAGAGCTGAGCATTTGGCTTACTGTGATGGTGGTGGTCAGACCATGAAGCACTGTGGGATTCTATTTACCTGGCCAATCACTTGAATAGGGGAGGAGGTGTGGACAGATGGAACCTGTATCAATAAATTCTATGTTGATCTATATATGACCCTAATTTGTACATGGGGTAAATTTGCTATTCATTGGGTTGAAAACCAGTTTTGGAAGGTGTGGTATTTGAGGTACTTGTTTACAACTCATTAAAATCTTAAGGTCTCTTAGTACATTGATTTGTCTACTGCAGTGGTTATCAACCAGGGTGCCCTGAGATCCTTTTAAGAATGCCCTGGACAGAGTGCGAAGCAATATTAGCATTGTGAGGTGTGCAAACATCTATGCATGGTTCACAAGATAAATGCAGAGAATCTGGGAAACTTGGACTCTAGAGTGTTAAAAACATTCTGACCTGCCTGTTGTGGTATGTCTGAATCCTTTGCCATAGAAAAGTTGCTCTATTATTTTTCTATAGTCAAAAATGAGTGAAAGCTAAGTGTTGGCATTTTCTGAGGGGTACCTTGGATCTAACAAGGGACGACCTTGGTCTAAAAGGTTGAGAACCACTGGTCTACAACTTCTGTGGTACAAACCATTCATTTTATGCAAAGGAGACTATTTTGTAGCAAAACCCTCAGTTTTTCTTTTTTTTTTTTTTCTTTTAAAATGTATTCCCTCCCCTTCCCCAACCATTTCTGACCTTTTCTCTCCCTCTCTATTCCCTATAGATAAGTATAAGTGAGCTAAGACATAGGATAAACTTCAACATTTTATTTTGCTAGCAAGTTGTATTTGTTTTGTTTTTTTCTCCTTTATATTGTATAATTATTATATTTATATTGATTTTGACTGTTCTATATTACTGTTTTACTGATACTATATGATTTAGGCCTACATATATACGTTAGCATAAGTCATGTCAAGCCTCCATCTTATGTCTCCTGATGTTGTAACCTATGACTCATACCTACCCCTCCTGTGTAAATTGGTTTCTGGATGAATGGGGATGAATGAAGGTGCTTGAGAGAGAATGGCAGTAGGTCTAAAAATAGCTCCCTTTGAATGACCAAACCATCAGAACCAATACCTGGGACCCAGCCCTTGGAACCACCCTCAGCATTCAAGAAACAAAAGATGAGGCAACCCACCATTGTGCCAAGGCTGCACATGCTCAGTAAGAACACCTGGAGCCCTCTGGAACAGGACTGACCTTGCCTGGACAGGCCCTCCCCATAGGAGATCAGAAGTAGTCTGCCCCATAAAAAGGGGTAATGAAGACTGACTCCTTGGGACACCCTCTCCATCTGGACCAGCACCATGCCACACCACCTATCCACTCAGAGGCCCTGTCAGCGACCCTTGTCTGGACAACACCTGCTGGACAAAGACCCCTTTCCAGCCTGGATTGGTAGCTATCACCCCTACCCTCTCTTCAACCAAGGACTTAGACTCTATTTCTCTTCCCCACCTGGGCTCCAACCCTTCCACTGAGTCTCTTTCTCCTGCTGCCATTGTGTGTGTGTGTGTGTGTACCAATAACTTCATGGGGCAGTGTAGTGTGTTGTCTGTTTAATAAACCTGTTATTTTGGAACCCTGGGTTAGGTTTTTGTCTATTTCCTGACTGTTTCCTCCTTGCCACCACTTTTCTGCTCCCCAATCTCTCACCTGTCAGCCTCAGTTTCCAGCCCCAAGCTCCCAGGTTTCTGCCTCTCTCTCTTTCCTGGCTGTTTCCCTCTTGCCAACGGGCTTTTTTCCTTGCTTCCACCCTGACACCAGGTGAGTCTAAGTAACTCTGGGCCACTTGACATTAAGTAAACCCAAGCCTCAGCTTCTCAGCCAGCTTTTCTGTAGTCCACCGGTTCTAATCCCAGTTCTGGCAACTTTTATATATATATATATATATATATATATATATATATATAAAATGTCACTGTGTGCATGATATACAAATTAGTAATCCGTGTATGGAGTGTGTAGGTATTGACAACTGATTGTTGACTAATTTTTGGTGTGTGCAGTGTGTATGTGCTTGAATTGGTGATAGGTATGCATGTGCCTAGGCTGGTTTGGATGTGTATGTGCCTGAGTTGGTAGTATGTGTGCATGTGTATGCACCTAATTGATTTGTGTGTTTGTATATGTGCAATTGTGTCACACCCTCCCGTCTAACAGCGCGATATTGAGATCCTGAGAGTTAGCCTGACCCCATAGGGCAACAATTTCAACTGCTTCCATAACTTTCTTAGAATTTAGGTTTCATGTTGGCAGACAGTTCTATAAATGTTTATAGTAAAATACTGTTCAGCAAAGAAGTGATTCAGTTTACATAAGTCAGTTAAATCTGACTGTCCAGCATTTATACTTTGTGATGTTGTCTGATAGTACTGGTATAAGTTTATTTGTGGCCATAACTTTCTCTGTTATGTTTTATACACTTTTCTCTATAAATCAGGTTTTCTACTCATAAGCAAATCTATTAATCTAGAAATCTTCAAAGTGGCATCTATTTTTGGAGAGGACCATGTCTTCGCAGTGTTCATCTGTTTCAAATGTTTTTTTTCCAATTTAGAAAGAGTTTGGACATATCTTGTCTCTGAAGGTGAAGGGAAAGAAGCTCGACTCTGACAGAGAAGGCAAAAGATATCCAGCAAAAATATTCCATAAAAGGAAAGACAAGGGCAGAATACTGAAAAGAGGAAGGTTTTACTGGTAGATTTTAGTAGCAGATCATGCAGAAGGATGGAAGTTAAAAGAAATGGAGACCAGAGAGGAAGGGACTGTAGAAACTGACAAAAGATACAGAACCCAAAACATAAACAAGTGGTGTACATAATTTCTGGAGATGGTGTAGAGAAGGATCCACTATGATATACCTGGAATCTGGATATTGTGAGAGAAGGAGAAAGATTTATTAAAGGAACCAAAAATGTGTTTCTGATTAGTTAGTTAGCCTCAGGTGAAAACTTAGTGAAAGCAAAACAATGGTGGTCTTAAATGTGAGTTAAAGGGACAAGTTAAACACAAAATTCCTCCATGGTCTTTTGCAGGGGAAAATGGAAGATACATTGGGGAGTAGTACTTCCAAGTCTGAACCAGAAGGATACACTTGACCTATTTTGCTCAAAAACTATAAGCTCTTAGATATTTTGTGTGTCCCTATGTTTCCTATTAATATAAATATTTTCTTTTAAATAATCTACCATTCATTTCCTTCAGCTTTCAAGTAATATTTTTCCTGATTATTTAATTTACCCAGGTACTACTCATATAAAATTATCTTTGGGAAAGTGGTACCTGGACAAATTAGACTTCAAGGCTGTAACAAGCTGATACAAGTGTTTTGTGTCAAGTAGCAGGTACCAAGTATGGCCCACACCAGCTATAGAAAACTGGTAAGCACTCCACGTGTAAAGAAGATGCATTCTGTAATAGAACAAAGAAAAAAATGACATTCATTTGTAAATGAATTTTGTGTTTGATGTGAACACAATGAAAGGGGTCTCTACTGAAGAATCTCTGAGGCCACAGAAGCTTCTGAATGCATCTCACTGCTGGGGTGAAAGGAAGATCAGATGTTTTCATGAGAAATTCTATGTTAGAAAAAAAATATGTATTTAGCTATACTTAAATCATTGTTTGAAAAAGAAAAACAGAACTTGCTTTGACAATCTGTCTTCTCATTCACTCTCAGGGTGATGCTTACATTTAATCTTCCTCTGCTTCCCAGCTAAAAATCCAGTCTATAGTTTTTCCTGCGCTGGAAGAGAAAAGAGCATCACCGGGGTAATTTCAACATGTTTGGAGGGGATACTTTGTGTGCAGAACCAGGGCAAAGGAATGGGTTCAGATGTCTCTGGCAAAAATCTACCAACCTCTAAACCTTGCCATTTCACATGTCTGGAGTCTAAGGTGAGAGGAAGGGGGAAGAAAATGGACAGACTGGTGATGAGTTATTGGGATGCACTTTAGTCCTTTCCTAACTTCTTGTGGGCTGTATTATTTTTTCTATGAAACAGCCTGGGAAAATTGTGTCTATGGTTAATCTATGGTAACATGGCTGAAACTGGGATGCGAGTTACTTGGGATTCTTGATGGAGGCCACAGTTGTGGAGGTGCCTCTGGTTTCTTTCAGACTTCTGGGATACTACAGGTGTGGTCCTACTTTCTGATGAAGAGCAAGGGGCAAGACTTAAATCTTAGTGGTGAGTGATCATCATGAAGAGAGGGAGTTATATGGGGGAGTAAGCAGGGGTTGCGATCTGTGTGTTTTCCCAGCATGGAAATTTGTGTGTGGGAAAAAAGTAGGGAGGAGATTGCTGATTTCAAGGATAGGATTTCAGAATTGTTGGACTGCTGATTTCAAGGGGATTGCTGCTGTCAAGGGGATTGCTGATTTCAAGAGTAATTTAGAGCACTTATCTTCAAAAGATTATTCTAATAAGTGGAGATTCTACGGGTAGCTAAGAAAAAATGAAGGATAGGCTAAGATCTTGCTGTGTGGAGCCTGATTATTAAAATGTCCCTCTCTTGGTTGATTATATTTGTCTGTTTGCCTGACCAGGGGTTGTAGTTTTGCTGTGAAGAGGTGGCAACATTCTGCTTGAAGAGGATGTGAGAAGTGGGACTTGCTGCAAATTGTGAGATATCCAGAGGTAATCAATAGCTTCAGGTCTCACTAGCAGTCACACATCTTTTTCCGTGTTGGAAAAAGCATAGACCATATGGGCAACATATTGCTTATAGCCAAAGGAAATTAAAAAATTAAAACATGTTGACAGATAGAACAAAGTATGATGTTGCCTGCAGCACTTTACTTGCTTAGTATTGTTGTCTGTGGGCCAGCAAAGGCTGGGGGCCACTGGCATAGACAATGGATTACATCCAATGAGAAACTTCCCTAGGGTAAAGGCTCCTTTTCTCTTCAGGAAGGCAGTGTGTAAACACATTGAAGAAGAGGAGATACTGTTGTTCTTTTTAGCTCTATCTTCTAGGTATGTTTCAGTCAGAGCCTTTATTGTTTATATAAGAAATGGTCATTCCCTCTCACTTGTCCTTTTAGTTAGGTGTTATATACAGTTGCTCAGCTATCAGCATCTTAGGAGTTGCACACTTATGCTCTACCTAGCGGTGATATATCACATCACATTTCTCTTAATGGTGGACTGATCCTTCCTGAGAAACAGCAAAAGTGATAGTTGGGAGCTATTTCAGGAATGTCTCTGATGTTTGTATTACTTATCCTATACTTCTTGCTCAGGGTTACTAGTCTGCGAACATTTTCTGAAATGATGGGAACCTGAGGAAAATGGAGAGCTTGAAATAATGTGTCAAAGATAACAAGAATAATTCATTTTTTGAATGTAAAAAGGCAGAGATTGATCCTCTTTCATCACTGAAAAAAGTTCAGTTTGCAGTTTTCAAGAAATGATTTTTCCTTCTCCTTTCTTCATGCTGAACAACCAATTCTAATAAGGAACTTTCAGTATTTGCATCTTTATGATAATTTCAGAAACAGTAGTACATTTGTTCTTAATAATGTTACTGAAAAATACCAGTAATTATATAATGGCTGCAGAAATCACATTTTAAATAAATGAAGAGAGAAATGATTTTTTTTTATTATAACTCTCCAATTTATACGTAATTACCATCTATAAAAGAACCTTCCTGGTATGCATAATGACCACCTTTTGTCCTTGTATAAAAAGTCGAGGTGTTTTCATTCAAGGTTTTGTTCTTTTCAGCTTATTCCTGGCTGGTTGGGGAGATAGAGGCAGCTGTTTTTATGACATGTCTCTCAGCCCTTCCCCAGACTATTGAACATGTTAGTTTGAAAACCAGCTGGGTGTATTCTTAGTCTGTCAAACCCAGACCATAGAAACACGAATTCTGAGCAAGCTAGTGGAAATCTGCCAGTATTAAGAAGAAATGGTCCTTGATTTTTTTTTTAATTGTCTTTTAACAATAACTGGCGGTTTTCAATTACCTGAAACTGCCATGATTTAAGAAGAATGAAATAGAAAATATATAGACAAACGCTTATGTTTTTTCCAGCAACTTTGTCATTGTTGGAGATTTTATGATATATTGGTTATCTTTTTATAATTACAACATGGCTTCTGACAGAAAAAATGTTTGCCTTTCTTATGGGGTGAGGTAATCATGACTGTGGTCTATATGCTACAATCTATACCAGGCTGCAATACTGCCGAAAAGGACCTGGAGAGTAAAGTGATTACAAGCTGGATATTGGTCAACAGTGTAATATTGTTGCAAAAGTACCTGATAGTATACTGGGATGTACTAACAAGAATATCACATTTAAGTCCTGGGAAGTGATTCTTCCACTCTATTCAGTACTTATGAAGCCTCATTTGGAGTTCTTCAAGAAAGATGTGGAAATTTGGAAAGAGTCCAAGGAGGCTGGCAAAAACTATTAGATGGTTTGAATGATGATACATGAAGAAACATTGGATGAATTAGGGTATTAGCCTAGAGAAGAGAAGACTGAAGGGGAAACTTAATAACTCTTCATATACCGAAAGTGTGGTTTTAAGGAGGATGGTGATCAACTATTTTCTGAATCTCTAGGTGGCAGAACAAGAAGCAATTGCCTTAAATTACAAAAGAAAGATTGAGGTTAGTTATTAGGAAGAATTTTCTAACTATGAGGGCCATTAAGCACCAGAACGGATTGCCTTATGTTATGGAACCTCTGTCATAGGAAATTTTAAAGAACAGGTTACACAAATGTTTTTTTGGGGGATGGTTTAGACAGGAATGATCTTGCCTTGAAGAGCGGGTTACACTAGACAATCTAGACCTATTTTTCCTATGGTTTCTGTGGTGATCAGATTGAAACATTATTTTTGCTTCATATTTTTGGGTGGAAACATGGCTTTTACTCAAGTCAACTTTCTGATGAAAATGTAGTACATAAATTAGAACAAGGAAAGCAAGGAAGACAATTTTGGCAGCTGTATTCTACCCATACCTAGTGAACGTTGCTAGAAACAGTGAGGCTGGAGTTTAACTTTCCATGTGTGGTGGAGGAAGAAGGGCAGTGCTTAAAAAGAGTCTGGATTTGTAGTGAGAAGTGCAAGATTTACTGAGCCTGAAAGGTAAAAAGAGTAGCACCCAGAATTTTTGGATGCTGACCTTAAGATATTTAAGAGCTTTACAAACTTGATCCATATAAAGTGATGGTGCTCATGTAATAAGAAGCACTCACTTGCATTCCTGTGTGTGTCACGCTTGAATGACATGGCAACAGAAATATATCCCTCAGCATGATAGGACCCTGACAAGAACCAGAGGAAGTGGGTACAGAATTTATTCTTGCAGGTAGAGTGGTAGCAACACAGATAAAGCTTACCTAATGCTCTGTTGTCAAAGAACCAGCACACAGAGTCTTTTCACCTTGCCTGTGGGTCTGTTGGAGGGGCTGGCAATTTGGGGCTAGGATGAGGGGGGATGGAGCCTACTGTTGAATTCCTAGTAATTAAGCTATGTTGGGGATGTATGTTGGTGGTTTTGGGGGAAGGTGGGGAGGAACAGGGAGAAGGGGGAAAGTGATGGCTGTATTAACCCTACCACTGCCACCACCAGGTCCAGCCCATGAGGAGCCCTGTAGTTTGGATCCACCCTGAGGGCTTGGTTTAGTTTGATATTCCTGATCTCAACCAGTCCCTTACATAAATGTAGTGATTGCTATTCCTAAACTATCTCGGATAAATACTTGGTCAGAGTCTTGAAAACCTCCAGTAAAGGAGATTCTACAGCTTTCCCAGCCAGTTATTCTGCTTTTATAACTAGGAATTTTGTCTTGACATCTTAATTTGCTTTACTGCAGATTAAACTCTGCTATGTCTTGGCCTCTGTTGCAAGGGAAAATAATATTTCTCTATCTTTTTTGTGGGTAGACTTTCAAATATTTAAACCGAATTTCAGATGCATAGTGCTAGAAGCACCCAACCCCCTAACCTCTAAGAATGCTTGAAATGAGTCAGGAAGAATCTAGAGTTGTCTCAGCTTTTTCCGTGTTAACTTCATTCAGCCCACCTTGTATATATGCATTACCATAGCTTTTAATTACATGTTCACAAACTCTTTATTGTTTACAATATTCTTTAATGTTACAGTTTTATTCATTATGAAGGATGATCAGTGAATGAAGCAAGTGTTTTAAAATGGGCATTCTCTTTTAGGCGAGACATTACATTGAGATGCAAGACAGCTAGGTTGAATCTTTACTCAGTCATATTTACTTATTTTCTATTTTGTGGTGGATAAGGCCATTATACTGAATACACACAAGGAAGGTTGAACTAAGGTTACACTTATAAGCAAGTTCTGGAATTCCTTATCTTTTGAGTATTTGACATTCCCACCTTAATATTTTAGTATAGTTTTTGCATGTTTTCAGTATTTGCCTACAATGTCCCAAATCGATAAGAGGACACAGCCACTGGTCTAAAATGCTTGCACTCTGAAAGAGTAAAAAATGGACAAACACTGCAAAATCATTAAATTGAAAACATAAAATCGTAATGGTGATAGACATACCAACTGTATTGGTAGTGTTGTGTTTTTAAGAGCACAGGAATACAAAGAGCTCCCAAGGTCATCAAGCCCAGTACCCTGCTATTGCAGGTGACTATGTTATATAATTCCTATTATAAACCATTTTAAAAGTAACCAGGTTTTTGTTTTTTTTGGTGCCCACTACACCTATTGAAATGCCATTCTAGATCCTTGTTTCTCTGATGGTTAAAAAGTTTTCTCATTTTAAACTTACTGACAATTTAAATTTTACCTTCCCTTTGCTGCATCAACAAACCCCAATTACTTTCCTTCCAAGTAATTATTATTAAGATAAATTCTTCTAGGACTGTAGTAGATTTTGAGAAGAACTCTGAACTTCATGAATGCAATGTCCTGGCATACTAGCTTGATTAGGGCATTCTATGTGGAAGGGGATCCAGAAATGCACCAAGTGATGGTACTGTACTACCTTCTTAGTTACTAGTGAATTGTTTTTGTCACCTTTGTCTCCCATACATCAGCAGTTAAAGCCAAAAATCATCACTCTGACTACAATTCAGGGGAAAAATGAAGGATAAGCAATCCTGGCAACTCAGATGTTACAGTAGGAAATAGTACATTCTTACCAGTTCTGATTCAGATCTAGGGCTCAGATAGAAATAATTTTCACCCAATCTGGCCATAGAAAGTGGTCTAGAGCTGTGACCAAACACAAGTGTACAGCTGCAAACTGCTTAAAAAAAGGTGATTGGGTAAAAATCTGAACCCTCATTGGATGAAGATACTTCAAAACAGTGTGTCTTCTGTAACATCTGTCTGCTTTCCTGCCAGCCTTGAGCTGTTTTCAGAATCAAAGTGGGAAAAAGGAGCAAGAGGGAGTTCAGTCTGGGGCTTTTTCAGCCCCCACCGGAGGGTCGGGTTGGTGTATTGGAGCTCCACCAAGCTGGTGAGGGGGCTCCAAAACAGCAGCTAGATTCCCCTCTCCACTGAAACTGAAAGTGAACTTCTGTTTGGTCTGGGGGGTCATTGTAACTCAAAACATTTCCTGCAAAGTACTCTTGGTTACAGCGGGGAGCTGTACTTCTGTCTGTGCCCCTAGTTATAACCCCGCCATTGGTCTTAGTTTTCTACCCTATTTATTTGGCTATTTTGCCTTCTGAAAAAGATCTGTTAAGTGATCTTCTTTTACAGGATTGCTCTGTAACCATATCAGTACCATAGATGTTGTGAAGCCAAGTGTTAAACTTCTGATAAGATAAATAAGATTTTACCTCTTCCAAAAGAACCATATGAATTACCTTGATAAATACCACAAGAAAAATTATTTGATAACAGTGGTTTCATATCATTGAACCTGTAATTTCCAGATTGACAGTCTGCCTTCCATAAAGCAAACCACTAAATTTTTTCATTGACTTTATTCCAAAATTTACCATAAACTAATTTGTTTGTAAGCCATTATTGAAAGGAACTGGGAATGCTTTATTTTAATCATTCTTCTAATCACAATGTATTGGTTTGGTCTCGGGTTATTTGTATTTCTGAACCTCTTCTAGGAAAAACTGACAACTATCTTTGTTAAGGAGTACTGGATGTGTTATGCCATTGTAATGCTTTGTTTCCAAGAACTAATCAAAGGCCTTTATTCATTTAATCAAGATAGTCTTAGAGAATTTAATTTAATTTTTCTTCCTTAATTTATTTTGGATAAGATTAATTTAGATTTCAGAAGTGTAGGGACACTGGATGCTAGAAGGAGCCTTTTGGGCCATTGAGTTCAGTCCCCTGTGCTCACATATCTTGTGTCCAAAAACAGCCATACAACTGTTCATTCTGATTCCTCTCACACTCATTACAACCATAAAAACTCCCGATATGGGGAAAAATACAGCATGCTGTAGGTAAAGAGCATGGAAGACAAGGGCATTGCAAATGCCTTGGCCATTGAAGCGGCAGGGAACTGCTTGGGCCATCTGAGTATATTTGTAATCTACACTAGATAGATATATGGTAAACAGGAAGGCAAAAGCCTATGATCCTTACTAATCTGACCAATCAGTTTGAACAAGATCCTTCAGCCAGGCACCTGAGATGTTTGAAGTTTGAGGAGGAGCAGATGTGGAGGGCTTGTTTATCCTTCCAGCCAAATTCCCATTTCTAGCTATGGCCAATGGCCCAGCTTCAGGGAAGTTTGAAAGCAATCATGGAACCAAATAATGGATTTTCTTGAGGAACTGGACCTGCAGAGTCCAGGAAAAATGCAGCAGAAGCCCTGTAATGTGAACTTGCACGAGACCACCCACATCTTCCTTAGGATGAAACCAAATACTTGAAATCATGTATTTATTATGTGTACTGGTTATTGCTTTAAGAACACCCCAACCCCCCTCACAAACTAGTTAACCTAAATATTTTAGTGCAATTCATGTTCCCTGCCCCCTGGGTGACCATTCCAAAATTATATTGTGTCATAGTGGCAGCTCATGATTATTCTATGTTCAGTTAAGTACATGTCTTCCTTTGCCCCAGCCTTTCAGTTGCCATTTTATAGCAAAAGTTCTTTGTATTAGTCCCTAAGAACATGACTTTGCACTTCATACTATTAATCTTCAGAGCAGTTTTATTACTCCACTCCACAAGATTATCTAATTTTTCTTGTATAATAATCAGAACCTGCTCAGTATTTGCAAGACCTCCCAGATTTGTCATCTACAGATTTCTCGAGCGCTTGTTTAGTTGTTGCACAGAAGTTGCTATTGAGATTGTTAAACATGATGGAACCCCAGACTGACACCTGGGAAATACCACTGGTAACTGCTTTCAGCATAACCTTTTGCAATCTCCCTCTTAGCCACCACCTTATCCACCTTACATGTTAGTATTAATTACCATATTCTCCAGATTAGCCATTTTTTTTTCTGGGAGACACAGTAACAAATGTTTTGCTTAAGTATGGATATATTAGGTTGACTGCAGTGCTCTCTTACCTAAGTCAGATATCCTTTTATGATAGAATGACAGATTGATTTGGCAGAAATCTCCTTTGATAAAATCATATATTTTGTTCAGTTTTCTATTTACTTTCATATCCGTGATTGCTTTTTCTTTCAATACCTACTGTAATACTTTGCAAAGGTCAAATTAATCGGCCTGCATTTTCCCAGGTTGTTTTTTCCCCTTTTTTGAACATTGGATATACATTTGCTCATCTCCATTTATAGCATGCTAACCCCAGATTGACAGATTAATTGAAGATCTGCTCTTGACAAGATATTATTCCTTGGCTCAGTTCTTTCAATATTCTAGGAAGGAGATTTATCTGGGACTTCCAGTTTTATCACAGTAAACAACCTGTTTTGCTTCCACCTCATATTTTCATTACTGTATCTTCATTCCCAGTTGCTGCCCAATGCTTATCCTCATTTACATCTTCATCCTTATTCATTTAGCATTTCAGCAATCCCTAGAATAGTGGTTTTTAGCCTTTATTAGACTTGAAACATTCCTCATTCAACTCAAGGCATCCCTCATTCAGCTTGGGACAACCTTCCATAACTTTTGTGAATTGAGTGGCACATAATTTCAAGAGCTAATTTATTTATTATAGTGCTTCCTTCCTTGTAGAGGGGCGTGGCAGTGGGAGTGGGGGATGGGCCAGTCATGGACGATCTTGAGCCTCCCTTTTCTACTTATTTCCTTACACCTCTTTTATCACCTTGCACCTTGAGGCACTCTTCAAAGTATTTGGAAGACACCTCTGGGTGCTACAGCACCCTGCTTGGGGATCACTGCTGTAGAGTATCCAGCCAGCACTGGTGGCTGCACTGGTGGCTACAACAGGACTGGGACAATTAGCAGTGGGTCGACAACTTTAGGATAATCCGGGCTACCTTCATCGACCTGCTCCAGTCCCACTTAGAGTGCCAGGACATTGGCATGTGCCAGGCCCTGCTGTTGCTAAAGCTGGCCACACCCACCAGCCTGCGGTATGTGGCACACTTGTTTGGGGTGGGGAGGCCACTGCTGGGGAGCCCATCTTGGAGTTGTGCAGTGTGCTGGCAGAATGTGTTGGCAGACACCGTCCTCCATGTCTGTGATCCCCAGGTGGTGATCACAGGGTTCCATGCACTTAGGTTCCCCCAGTGTACTGGGGCCCTGGATGGGACTCACATCCCAGTGACCTGGCCGTCCCGTGGAGACCTCCCTTATTATAGCTGCAGGGGATTCCACTCCATGGTCCTGCAGGCAGTCTTAGATTACCAGGGGACCTTCACCCACGTGAGTCCCAGCTGGGCAGAAAACATGCACGATGTCCTTATGTTCAGGAATGCAGGACTGGGCATGCTGGTGGATAGTGGGCTCTTCATACTGGGAGTCAAGGACCTGCAGCTGGGTGCCATCATCATCCCACCCCTGCTCATCGGGGACCCAAAGTACCCACTCCTGCTGTGGCTGATGATGCCCTACACTTGTCACCTGGACCCCCACCAGGCCCACTTTAATCAGTGCCTGGGCCAGAACCACACCATCATCAAGCACACCTTCAGCCACCTCAAATGCTGCTGGTGCTCCCTCACTGCCAGTCTCAAAGTGACCAAGAACAACCTGCCCTGGGTCATAGTTGCAGCTTGTGTGCTGCACAATATTTGTGAGACCCAGGGAGAATTGTTCCAGGAGGCCTGGGTAGAGGAGGCCTGCCAGGTAGAGGCAACCTTCTGGTGGGAGCACAAACTGTGGTGGCAGCGGTAGCAGTGGTTCCCCCCTGGTGAGGTCTCAGGCAAAAGGTGCACCTGCCAGTGGGGGACCAGGACACCAGGTGTGGGAGGCTCTGGTGGACCACCTCATGGAGCATTCCCCACTCTACCCCCCCTGCTATACTGCCCACAGACCCCCTTACCCTCCCAGTGTCAATCTCATGCCAGGCACATGTTGAAACAATAAAGCTTTATTCCTCTCATGACACCCACCCCCATCCTTCCCCCCTCTCTCCTCAACACATAGAGCCCCCTTTCCCCTCCCTCCCTAACACACTGAGCCCCTTCCACCCTCAACCAATGGATCCCCCTCCCCCTCCCTTCCCTACAAGCAAAGCCCCTCTACCACCCTCCCCACACACCAACAATAAAAAGCTCTCTTTCTAGTTTCAAAACTATGTACAAGAATCTGAGTCTGTCTTAGTGGCCTGGAGTGGGGGGCTGTGGGGTGGCGGTGCCTAGAGGGCAGAGCTCAGGGCAGGTGGCCAGCACCCTGGCCTCGGGCTATTCCCCCATGGGCCTGGGGGCTGTGGCAACCATGGCAGGTGGAAGGCTCATTCATGGGCGATGCAGCCGGTGTTCCTCTGGGGCAGGCAGCTTTCCCTCTGGCTGCCAGAGTCCAGGGCCAGCAAGGCCAGCGTCCCATTGTGGCACTATTAGCACCTCTGGATCCATGCCTATGTGCAGCTGGGGCAAGCGGTGGGCCTGGGCCCAGATGGATAGCGATGCACCCAGGGAGAGAGCTGGGCCAGGGCTTCTGTGGGTGGGAGGCTCCCAGGCCCAGGCGGGGGCCTACTGTGGGGCAGTAGGCAGGTACCAAGGGCCAAGTGTGGTAGAGGTAGGGGCCAGGCAGTGGATGGCATGCACAAGACCATCAGGCCCAGGATGGTACCCAGGGCCTGGCGGTCATTGTCAATGGCCTGTAGTGCCTGGGCCTGAATGGCATTTTGCTGCCTGAGGAGCTTGAGGCACTCCTGCTCCAGGGCCAGGAGCTCAGCACAGAACTCCCACTCTGCCCAGTCCTGTGTATCCTTCTGGGCAGTCTCCCAGGTAAGATACTCCACCCACCACCTCTCCTGGTGGGCGAGGTCCTCCTCCCACCAGGCGGGAGTCCACTCCTCCCATTCCTTGGCCACTTCTACCAGCCACTGGAGCAGAAGGATCCAGTCTTGCATGCACCACTGGCACAGCTGGTGCATGTGGATGGCTCCAGTGCTGAGTGGTGGCAACCCTAAGCCAGCATGCCTGCTGGGGCTGATGGCCTCTCTCCAACATCCAGATGCTGGCCCTGCAGAGGCAAGAGACAGAAACCTTTTGTGAGTTTGCAACATTTCAGAGATAAGATGCTCTGCACCAGGGGTTGTGCACTGCCCAGTCTCAGATCAGGGGTTGGCTGTGCACAGGGGCCCAGGAACCATGGTAAGTCAGGCTGAGCCCCCCATCCATGCTTGCTCTCTGGGGGCCAGTGGCCTGCTGGGTGGTGGCCTTAGGCAGTCTGCCTCCCCTGCGGCCTGTCCCAGGGTGGGACAGGCCAGGCTGCTTGCAGCACCTGCTGCCATGGCTCCAGACTCTGCTCCCCACCTCTCCTCATGAAGGCCAAAAGCTCTGCTGCACTGCTGCCCAGCCCCCAGCTCCTGGGCTTGGGGGGCATAGGGCTACCAGATAAATAAGGTGAGGTGCTGGCCACACTCCCACCCTCCCTGCTGGGGACCCCTATGGAGAGGCACCCCAGGGCCAGCCCCTCATCACACTGCTGCTGTGCCTCAAGCATGCCCCTGCTGTGTGTGCCCCAGGCAGTGTGCAATGAGCTGTTTGTGCAGGCTGAGGGGTTCCCAAGTCACTATGCTGTGCTGCTGCTGATCCTCCTGGTGCCTCCTCAGAGTGAGGCTGGGAGGGCCTTCCCCCCCAGTGCAGGACTTACCACATGTCCGGGGCTGGTGAGGCTGGTGGCTCAGAGTGGGCCTCCTCATTAGTGATGGTGCTTGGCTGTACCTGGTGTCCCCAGTCTGTGGTGTGTGGCGGGCCAGCACCCAGTGAGGGGCCACCCCCAGGGAGAAGCTGCACTACTGATGGCTGGTGGTGACATAGCCAGCCATTCCTCATGGTGGGGTCTGGGGCTATGCAGCAGCTGAGGCAGCCGCTGACCAGGGCTCCCTTACCTGCTAGTGGATATAGCACTTGGGGAGCTGGATAGGGCAGGGCGCTGAGTGCCTGAGGATCCCTCCAGTGATGTGGTCACCAGAGGGCTCAGAGTGAAGTGGGGGCAAAAACTGCAGGGCTGTGGCCTGGGTCCTGGGGCACCAAAATCCTGCTCAGTTGCTGCATAAAGGCATGGTTGTATGGGCATGACTGGACTGATGATTGTGGTCAGTCATGGCCACTCATTGTGCCCACGAAACCTTGACCTTCATGTGGTACTGCCACACTGACTGACTGCCACATTCCACCCGACAGGGCCTCATAAATGAGGGCCTTTGAAGGCCTGCCCCAGTTGAACTGCCTCTGTACCTCTACATTGGCCCAAGAGTACCACAATGTTACCAATCTCCTCCAGGCTTCAGTTGGGGCCCTGGGTGGATGGCACGGGTGTCCACATGTGGGTGGGGCCAGGCCTTGATGCGGAGGATGATGAGGATGACATGCTGCATCCCATGCTGGCTCTCTGGGCCCCTGCACAGCTGTCTCTGTGTTGCTGGCCCTGGGAAGCTGAGATGGTATCATATAAATATGATACAGACCTATGTGTTGTTTGAATGGTGTTGATGCTGACAACCTATGTTTTCCCAATGTTTATCCCAAATCCTTCATATAGATGCTAATGAATGAGAGACATAACTTTGTCTTGTGGGGTTCTGCAGGGATTCTGACCCTTCTGTCCCTTCTGACTCTTTCTGTTCAATCTGAATAGCAGAATGGGGCCTTTTTATGGCTTTTATCTTCAACCCTACAGCCCTTTAGAGATAGAACAGGACTTAGTTATCAATATGTCAAGAGCATCAGATCATTATATACCTGAACAGAGTTCAAATGGTGCTTCCCTTTTATCTTATAGAAATGCTCATATTATGGGCTGTGACTAGACAGTGAATGGTGACTATTATACATAGTAACTCATGCTAAAGCCTACAGGTAAAAGACTGTCTTATTTTCTACAAATGGTTTTCCATTTAATATACTGGAGATGGTCCAAGGACATCTTTTCATAGAATAAGCAGGTGCAGATGAAGTTTTGCACAACTTAGGCTGTAATTGTCCAATAAAACATTTAATTAGCAAACATGAACACAGAGAGACACTTGAAATGGTACTAAAACAATTGCTTGATATTAAACAGCGCACATTCAATTTTTGAATGCAGTCATATTGAAAAGCTTGGAAATATCAACAAATTGTCATGCATTTAAAAAAGAAGTTTTAATTTTCTTCCAAGGTTTTTCTTTAAACTCACAGCTAAAAAGACTCAAATATGAATAATAAAAGAAAGAAATAAAAGGTTTGTTTGGTTGGTTTTTTTGTTTTGTTGTTTAGCTTTTTTTGTTTTTATTTTATACTAAATGAGAGAAGTTTATATAATCCTTCTTAAGAGATCAGGAAAAGAATTCTGACCCATATTCTTAAGTACAGTACTTAATTGTTCTGCTCTTACATGAAGAGGTTGCAGTTGTCGCAATTATGTATGAGTAGAATTTCATGTCACCTTCTTAGAAAATCCAAATAAAACAAAAAAGTCCAAATAATATGTAGTATAAGAGCTTAGTGAAAAGAGCAAAGAAATGTTACTTCAAGATAATAGAGTAATCATTTCTGTAAATTAGTTGGATGCTGTGGGTCAATTCAGCAAAGCAGTAAAGAATGTGCTTGGCTTAACTTCCTAAGCATTAGGCCTGTGCAAATAGGGAATTACTCAATTTGGATTTGGCTGATTCGGAGGACAGTGATTCAATCTGGTGATTTGAATCACTGTCCCCATTTGATTTGGCTGAATCGGCTTTGAAAGATTTGGCACTGATTTGGAGAGATTTGGTGATTTGGATCATCCGAGGAGAGGCAGGCA
>NW_005841954.1:1844631-1851428 GCF_000455745.1 Alligator sinensis
GTGTTCCCCCCCGTGCCCCCCCCGGTGGCCCCTGCCTCTCCCCAGGTGGAGGGAGCCACGGGAGAAGCCCTCATGGCTGCCCTGCCAAGCCCCAGGCTCCTGGCACTTGAAGAAAAAAAAAAAGCTCTGCATTCTCCGGCTGCAGCAGAGGCAATCAGGGCCCCTGGGTGATTGTAGCAGAGCCCCCCTGCCATGCAGTGTGGGGCAGCAGGGATCACCTCGCCTGCCTGGTACCCGTGTGGCAGCTGCCTCATGGCATGGGTTCAGCGTGGCTTGGCAGGGCACTGAGTGCTATCTGGGAGCTGGGGCCACTGGGGCTGTGTGCTACTGGGCTTCGGGTGACTGCTGCAGCCAGTGAGTGAGGGGCTTTTTTTTTCTTTTCAAGTGCTGGGAGGCTGGGGCTGGGCAGGGCAGCCACGTGGGCTTCCCCCGTGACTCTCTTCACCTGGGGGAGAGGCAGGCACAGCCGGAGGAGCTGCGGGAGAACCTAGAACCACCCAGCTGTGCTTACCTCTCCCCGGCTGATCCAAATCTCTGAATCTTTTCCAAATCTTTTCCAAATCGATTCGAATGCTTCAAATCAATTTGGAGCTTTTAATGGGTCTCCTGATTTAATCTGGATGCAGATATTCAGCCCTCAAATCAGGCTGAATTGCCTCTAAATCAAATTGGTGACCAAAGCCTCACACAGCTCTACAAAGCATGTGTATAGTTCCACTGACTGCAGTGAAGCTACTTGCATGGTTAAGATTAGGCACACCTTTAAGTGTTTTTCTGGTTTGAGGTGAGAGTGCTGAGCACCTTGTAGGATCTAGCTTTTTGTGCCAAAAATGTAGCATTCTTGGGTGAAATCTTGACTATTCTGAATTCAGTAGCAAAGCTTCCATCAAATTCAACAGAACTAGGATTCTATACCTCTTAGCAGATGTCTCATAACATTGCACATGGAAGTTGCTATAATGCAGAGTATTGAATTTATTCTGCTTGTTTCCTTCAGTATTATATATGGCAATAAAATACCACAGTGTCAGCAACTAGAGTAAAAAAAAAGATTAAAAACTAGGATACTTTATAGTCCCTGTTGATGAAAAAATATTTTGCATTATGAGAAACAGTAATTGGAGTAATTCTGGAGACAGAAATCTAGTAGAGACACCCAGAATTCCTTTTAAAATTGAATTCAAAACAAAGTATAAAAGTCTTCCAGATTATATGTTGGAAAAGTTTGTACTACAAAGACAAAGTTCTGGTTATATAAACATTACAGAATTGAAAATAAAGTTGAAGAATTCATAATTGTCTCTTTAGTCATGCAACTACAACTGGATCATCAACTGGTAGGTTCTTCTTGGATATTCTTATGATAAGATCAGTCTTCCAATATGTTTTCATTGCTTCCTCAGTGCTCAGAGCTGTAGGCCAAACCCCAAATGAGATGTAGAAGCTGTGCTGAGGTATTCTCTATTAGAATGAGACACAGCAAGTGGACACAGCCTTGGGCAGATCATGGGGAAAGTGTGCATGTGTGGGGAAGTGCAGTCACATGATGCATGTGAAGTCAGCTCTATGAGCTCACTGGTTCATCAGTGCAGCTGCTAGAAACTGTGTTAATGCACCTCTGGAACCCAGAGAGTGAACACTGGAGCTGACCCCCCTCACTGTCCATCACTGAATTTGGCTGCAAGGGAAAAGCTGGGGGGGAGGGGTTGAGCAGCAGCAACATTCATCCCCTGGGTTCTGGACAGGATTTTCAACTGTCCAGACATTTACAGACAGTCCATAAAAACCCCTTTCTAAAAATGCCTGTTTGTAAAAATCCATAAAAAAAATTGCCTTCAGTAAAAACACAAAGCCATGGCAGCTTTAAGCTCCATCAGAGGAAAATAGCTGGAGGCAGTGTTGAAAGACAGATGGAGCACAGCAGTGCCACCAGGTGTCTGAGTGGGAGTGCAGCACTCTGCATGGAACTTGTCAGGGGTTTCTGGCTCACTGGAGCTTGCTAGACCCCTTCCCCATCTCTAGCCATGTGCTGCTGCTAGGTCTCTTTGCCTATCTTCTACCTCTAACAGCCGTTCACATTGATGGTAGAGCCAGGATGAAGCTGTGGGCTGGGAAGGGGAGAGCCAGTGGAAGGGGTTGTGAGTTGGGACAGGGGGAGTGGGGCTGGCAGGAGTAAGGATGGTGAAGCAGTAGATTAACTGGGGTGGGGTGAGCAGGGCATCAGCCCCAGGTCCTGACTACGAGGGGATACCAGCATGACTCCTTCAGGAGTCTTTGCCACAGCAAGGCAGCTCTGCACAGTTCCTGGCTGTCCCTAGGAGCCTGGCCTTCCCTATTCCCCATAGTGTATCTGGGGGAAGCAGGTGGGGTGGAAACAGGGCAGCAGGAGCTGCCTTCAGAGTGTAGCAGCAGTAGTGGTGGCAGGAGCTCATGAGGTTATGGAGGTGGCAGCCTCAGCAGTGACTGCTGTTCAAGTGAAAAAAGCAGAGAACCCCAGATGGTAAGAATCCCTTCCCTCTGCACATGCCTGTCTCTGCTTGCTGTCCAGTGCTCAGTATTCTACTGCTACCTCCAGGCATTGAAAAAGTTGTTACTCTTTTGCTGGGGTGGGGGCATCACTGGGCAGGGTGTGGTTGGGGGGTTTCGGAATATATATTTTTTTACTTACAACCTGCACACTTTTTATTGACAACCAAAATCTTTTACTATGGTGGGTGTTAAACCCCTAAATTTGAATACTGTTCTTGTCACTACCATCCAGGGCTTGGCAGAAGTGTTATATTTACGTTATGTAGAACATATGTCAGTAAAAAAGTTTGGTTGTTAAAAAAAGTTTGCAGATTGTCAGGTGTCAATTTCCATAAAGGTGAGGGGAACTCCTGTCCCACTCCAGCTAGGCTGTGTGGGGGCTGAGTTCAGCCTAGAACAGTGGCAGTGGTGATAGTAGGTAGGCAGGTTCCTTCTGCCTCTCTGGCAGGTCTGGTGGGTTTTGGTGGGTCTGGGGTGGGGTAGGGGCTGGCAGGCCTGTGGGGGGTGGAGGTTGACCATTTTGGGGAGGGGTTGGGGCGCTAAAAACAGCGTGATCAGGGTGTAGGAATGGAACAGCTCCAGGGCTGGGATGAACAGCTGTGCAGCAAATGTGTGGGTGTTTGCTAGACTGAGTTAACCCCTTCCCAGATTAGGTCAACCCTTTCTTGATCAAAGTTATTGTATCTCTTGAGGTGAACTAACTTAGATTGGATGCACTATTCTTTGGCCAGCATAAACTCTTTGAACTCTTCCACAAGCAGGTATTAAGATTGACCTAGCTCTGGTTAGGTTGAGCTAAATGTAACACTTGTATATACCCTAAGGTTCTGGAGAATGTGGGAGATTTCTGTTTTATGAAAATGGGGGTAACACAGTTTACCCATGAGAGGATAACTTCTTTCCAGAGACACTATCATGTCGTAACAATAAGGATTTATGTTTTGGGTCACATAGACATTAGGGCTGTGGAAAGCAGCACTGTTCCGTTTTGCCTTGAGTTTTGATGGTTCAATGGAACAGTGCTCCATTTTGAATTTCATTTTGAGTCGAAACAGCTGTTCCATTCTGTCAAAACAGAAAGACTGTTTTGACGCTGTTTTGACATTTTGCTGGGGAGGGGAAGTCAGCCCAGCTGGGCTGACTACCCTTTCCCAGAGCTAGATCATGCCGGGGTCTGGGAGCTGCTTTCCCATTCCCTTAGATCATGTGAGGGGAAGGAGGCAGCCCAGCTGGGCTGCTTTCCCATCCCCCATGCTAGATTGCACCGGGGGTGGCAAGGCAGCCCAGCTGGGCTGCGTTTCCATCCCCTGGTGTATTCTAGCATGGGGGATGGGAACACAGCCAAGCTGGGCTGCTTCCTGCCCCCGGCACGATCTAGCATAGGGGATGGGAAAGCAGCCCAGCTGGGTTGCCTCACTGTCCCCAGTGCAATCTAGTGTGGGGGGATGGGAAAGCAGCCCAGCTGGGCTGCCTTCCACCCCTGGCATGATTTAGAGCCGGGGATGGGGATCTAGTGCAGGGGCTGGGAAGTCAGCCTAGCTGGGCTGACTTCCCGTCCCCTGCCAGATCTTGCACAGGGGATGGGAAATCAGCTGAGATGGACTGACTTCCTATTCCCAGCCTATGGTTGAAACGTTCAACTTTTGAAATGTTTCAACTAGCCTCATTTTGTTACAAGGCTATTTCGACGGCCAGCCTTTGTTTTGTTCTGATTTTGCTGTTTCAACCTCAAAATTGGTTGAAACAGTGTCAAAACAAAACGGCTGGCAAAATTTCACACAGCCCTAATAGACATCTCTAGACTGTTATGAATTTTTGTTTCAGAGCTACTTTGCAGATACCGTGGAGATCAATGACCAGAGCATTAACTTTTAATAATGACACCCATGAAAGCATTTTGGAATATGGTAATAATGACTGATCCAACCATTTTTTTCTCTGCCCAGAGAAATAGAGGAAGAGGCACCAGCCCCGCCCCCCCCCCCCCCCCCCCCCCCCATCCCACACACAATCAATGTGATTGGGGCTCTCTTAGTGGGGCCTTCTTGGCTTTCAAGGCCAAGGAGGCTTGTTGCAGGTATGTGCTATATTTTTTAAGTCTGTGCTAAGATGCCCCTTTTAATTGCAAGCAAGGGGCACATGACCAGTTATAGAAGACTTATGCATTTGGGTTAATTTGGCAAAGAAAACTCAAAAGTTTCTGCAGCTATTCTTGCTGACTAATATAAGGTCTTGCCTTTGAAAAGTCTACCCAGTGTCATTGCAAATATCTGCTGGTTGTCAGACTTCCAAGGTGGTGAATCTTTAATGGCGATCCAATCTCACTTGGAGGTACTGAATTAACTTTGGGGAGAAGTGGAGGTATTGAAGCCAGAGACTTATTCTAACTATAGTGATGCTATGGGGAACCAGTTTAAGTAAAGTAGAAGTCTAGGACCTATCACCCTAATCACCTCTAGAGAAACTGTGACACAGCTGGGGGCATCATGCCCTGTAATATTATGACACAATGTATATTGATTAGTTTTCTGAAATATATAACAAGTAATAATTATCCTGTATGCCTTATGTGTATTGTTGTTAAACTTTAGACATTGTGTTGTCCCAAGGTTGCTATTTAATCCCTCTACTACCTAACCTTGTTTTATTTTGCTGGAGGTCAAGAATTCAATACAGCACAGAAAAGTTGATTTGTTAATTAGTTTAATCACCTCTTTTAATAATGGTAGGATAAGACTGGCAGAGGAAGCTTGTTATCAATCTGTGGTACTGGTAAGTCGTAATTATATGTAATGAGGCTTTTGTCTTGCTGCATTCTGAAGATCATCTTGAGCGCCTCCTCACTGATTTAGCAAAGGGACTATCTTGTTGAATTCTCCTTTGACATTTTTCCTCCACTCCATGAAGAGAAATTATAGCTTGTTAGGTGGAAGCTCATTTGAAGCCTCAATTTTCTTGAATATCCTCCTCTTGTTGGGAGTACCAGGTGTGCTTAGCGACTGCGGCCTTCAGGTCCAAATTCAACTGGCATTCTGCAAGTCTTTGATTTTTTTTTCTTTTGCTGAAGAGGCAGTGGTTGTCTTGACAGCAGGAACAAAGCTTCATCCTTGCACTTTGGTACACAGCAAGGTTAAAAAAATCAAAGCAGGCTTTGGAAAAACTAGGTGTTTGTATTTTTGATGATAAAGGTTAGAACAAATCCTTCTATATCTTACAAGAAGAATGTAAAATTAAAAATTCTGTTCACATTGTTTTACTAGCTTGATAATTATAGTATCTGAAGAAATCAATTCTAAAGTACATATTACTGTTAAGGTTTTGGAATCCTGTGGCGGTAAGGCAGTCATGCCCGGGGGGAGAAGGAAGCATAGCAACGAATATTAAAAAGCAGGTTTTTAAAAAATATTAAAATATTAAAAATATTTTCCATGACAAAATATCTCTCTTGTAGCACTAGTTTTGTGATATGATTTTCATACTTTCCCAGGTATCTTCCCAAAGCAAAAAGTATTTGACTAAGGTGGAAGTGTGTTTGCACATAACAAATATTCTGTGAAGTCTTAGTTTTAGGGGTGTAGGCTGTAGCCGTATTGGTCTAAGGACATAGGCAGATGAGGTTCTTTGGGTGAATCTGATATCTTTTATTAGACCAACTTAAATAATTGGAATAAAAATAGCTTGCTTAATTTTTTTCCCCAAATATTTAAGTTGGTCTAATAAAAGATGTCAGATTCACTCAAAGAACCTTGTCTACTCAATTATAGTGCAGTTGTCATGCACTTCATATTTCTGTTAGCATTAAAATGCCAGAAACCTTAGTCATTAACATGTATGGGGACTGTTGTTAAGAAAGAGCATAAGTTTGTACTTAAATAGAGAGAATTTGCATGGCTTGCAGGAGGTTCTGAAGAGACACAGACAGCAAAGTCCCACCATTCACGCACGTTCCTATCCTGTGTACAGGACCTCCACCTGACGCAGGTCCCACTAGGGGGAATGCCTTACTGGACCTGGTATTGGCAACGGGGGATGATATGGTAGGGGACCTACAGATTGGTAGTCACCTGGGGGACAGTGATCACCAAATAATAGAATTCACCATAAGACGTCAAGTGGGTAAGGTAACTAGTAGGGTGAAAGTGCTAGACTTTAGGAAAGCTGATTTCATGAACTCAGGTGATTAGTCAAGGACCGCACTGCAGAGTAGGAGTTTTGAAGAGGTGGGAGCCCAGGAAGGGTGGCTGTGCCTTAAGGAAATGATCCTTCGG
>NW_005841954.1:1851588-1851816 GCF_000455745.1 Alligator sinensis
AGGAGTATACCTCCTCTGCTCGCACTTGTAGGGAGGCAGTTAGACAGGCCAAAGCTACCATGGAGCTGAGGATGGCACCCCAAGTAAAGGATAACAAAAAATTGTTTTTTAGATATATAGAGAGTAAAAGGAAGGCCCAGGGTGGAATAGGACCCCTACTAAATGGGCAGAAGCAATTGGTGACGAACAGGGGGGACAAGGCTGAACTCCTCAACGAGTTCTTTGCCT
>NW_005841954.1:1853223-1870922 GCF_000455745.1 Alligator sinensis
CTATGCAGGGGGTTGGATTCGATGATCTATTGAGGTCCCTTCCGACCCTAGCATCTACGAATCTATGAATCTATGAGATTTATGTAAGATAGAACCAGGATTTCAAGGTGAGTATAAATGTTTCAGGTTAATAAAAGTTCATGGGAATGGGTGCGCCTTGCATTTTAAGATGGTTGTGATCAACCTTCTTCATGCCATCCTCTCCCTCAAAGATGGTGGCATTCTCCATACTCTGCCTACCAGTATGGCATTCTCCATACTCTGTCCTATCATGGGGGGAGGGGGCAGGGGAGGCACTGGTACACTTGCACCCCTGTTTGATTCCCAAAGTTTAAAACCAAGTGCCTGGTAGTAGTAGCAACATTTCTAGTCAGGCAGCAGTGGGGGAGTCAATTGACTCCATGGCTCATTATAATCGACCTGATTCCTTCTAAACTCTATTCCACAGGTTTTTAATGACCCTTGCTCCTTTTTAATGGCCTTGATAAACCAATCTATCCTTTCTTCTGTCTGTTAGTTGCTCCTGGTGATCTAGCTTTTGTTTCACAGCTCTGCACACTGTTTCTAACTCTAGCTAAAAACATTAACTCAGGTGTGGAAATGTTAACGCAGGTGAACATTGACTTAGGTGTGGAAATAACTTTCAGTGAAGCACTGGATACACTGTGAAGATGCTCAAGAAGGCTAGATATTGTTTTATGAACCTAAAAGAGAGAGAGAAATTTTATTTCTCTAATGATTTTTTATTATTTTTTCCTAGTTTGTTGTGTTTTTATACAATATAGCTGATATATCCAGTTATTGCACATTCCAATAAAGTTATAATTATTTTTTGCTTTGATCCTAAACTGAATAATATAGCCTTAGGTCCCCAGCATATTAGTAAAGCCTCTAGTTTCTTTTTAGGTGAAGAAAACATGTTGTGTTATGAGAGGATGTATCACACCATCTGCACTCCCCTTTTCAAAATCCTCGATCCGCTCATGCACCCAGGCAAATCATAACTTAACATGTAGTCTGTAATGAAAGCAACTCTATTCAAAATATGTCTGACCAAACATCCATACTAACTCATTTTCAGACCCTCATAAAACAATCTTTTATAGACAGATTAAAAAAAAATCTTACTGTAATAAGATCGTTACAGTTTCCACTGTATGTAGCTGCTTAAGCATAGCAGACATACTATGGCAAAATGTGCCAAAGATATGCAGACTGCTGCAAAATATGGCCTCAGTGATCACAATATGGAAACAAAAACTGAGAGACAAACACATTGGAACCCAAAGAAGACAAGATTTTATAACCCTGCAGCAAGATGGAATATGATATACACATGAATATGAAATACTTCCTTATTTTACGTGTATGGATTTAGTGTGCTTTGCATCAGAGGGTAACACATAATATTTGTATTTACATTTTGTATTACATATCATTTACATTGCATGCAATGTAAATTAGTAGTCCACCCACACACAAATATTTGCAAAGTGATTAAAAGGGAAATGGGATAGAATAAAAAGAGAATCATTAAAGAAGTCTTTCTTTTGCCAGTTATCAAAAGGGCAAACATCTAGGTTTAAAAACCAGAATGAAATCTTGGCTCCATTGATTTCAAGTGGCAGGTTTTCATCTCAGCAGAGGGGAACCAGCTAACTAAAATGTAAAACTCATATGTTGTATTTTAAAATATTTTTTATGTTACTTTTTGAAAGAAAATGTTATTTCAGGCATACTCGCTCAGAAGTCTTATGTATCCTATGCACTTCTCCATCTGCTATATTTTTAAAAGTTTGAATTTCAAAGAATATGGGTTTTTTAATATACAGAAAGCTAACTTATTCGTGATGCAAGAGAATTTGGCAAGAATACATCTTGTCTGATACCTATTTAATACTTCATCTTCTGTGAAGACATGCAAGTAAAATATTAAAGAATGATGTTATTAAAATACATATGTCAAATCTGTCTGGGAAATTGTTAATTAGTAGATATCTGTGCTGCTGCCACTCTCTCCCAATGGCAGTATTTTATAGATTTACATTCTTCTGGTACAAAGAGAAAAATAAACGTAACTGGTGATACTAGCTGGATTGGATTGTAGCTCTTGACAATTCTTCATATAACTCTTCGAAAGTTCAAGGAGGTTCATAGTCAATAGCAGCAGCCATTTTGAAGTCTGAACACTTGAAGACTGCTTGTCATTATGAACCTGTTTGGAAGACTCACGAGACGGAGCTAGCATAGCAATATCACTAACACTGTGGAAGAATCTTCATTTTATGCCTTCCCTATGGCTAGTCTCATGCTTTCAAACAAATAAAAATTCTGTATGAATATGGTAGAAAAAAGTGAGGGACCTTTAGCATTATCTTGAGCCAGGATAGTGCAGGTAGTACTACTGGTGGACCTTTTTTCTGTACTTCTGGAAACTTGCCATTCAACTTCAAAGCCTCTCTTGAGCGGAGACTGCCACTCATGGCAAGGTGAATGAACAAATAGGAACTATGACCATGTTCAGATCTCCCCTTGCATTTTTTATGGCCAAAATAAGTACGCGGGAAAACACACTTTTAAATTTTTATTTAGGAGTTTGCATGCTAGAAGATTGGACCTTAGAATTTCACACCTATTTATCATCTGGCTAAATGTATTTAACTGCTTAGCAGTAGCCACATTTACCTTCTATTAAGTGGAATTACTTAATTATGTCTGCTTAATTAGGACAGCATATCATTTATTTTCATAAGGCTCAGTTTCCTAGGAGGCAGGCACTTAAGAAGATCCTCTGTGCATTCACCATTAGGAATTATTATAAAACACAAGACTGTGAGTCTTGTGCACATTCCACAGGGAATGAGTTCACAATCATATGCTGTAGAGTTTGTCCCTGTAGATATCAATGTATAGATTTTTGCATAAATATGAGAGAGTGGGGAGTGGGTGGTGGGATCCATGTGAATGTATCAAGGCATGCTAGCATTGTGGTGTAGACATTGTTGCAGGGTACTCAGGTGATCCTGTTCCTTTAGTAACAGAAACAGCCTAGCTAGAGAGCCTGGTGAGCTGAGGCAGAGCTCCACAGCTGCAGGTTGCCATGGAAGCAGGCTAATGAGGAAATTAGCTGGCACCTATACCTAGTCAGCTGACCGGAAGGAGGCAGGGCTCTGGGCACATATAAGCCCCAGGGCTGGGGCTGGCAGAGGTTTAGTTCTCTGGCAGCTGCCAGGGGAAGGAGCTCTTGCAGGAAAGGACTACTTAGAGACATTTGATAGACTGGGCTACTGCCTGCAAGATTAATAGAGCTCATAGGGTACCAGGGGCTAGGAGGCACACAATAATAAGAGAGAAGTTTATCTTCTTCAAAGGGCAGAGTGTGGCCTCCATTATTATTATTATGTTGTAGCCCAGGGGCTTTTTTTGTTGTCTCTTATACCAATGGACTAGGAGATGGCTAATAGGGGAGGAGGAGGCCTCATTGGGGCACACTATTGTGTAGATCCCCAGTGCTGGAGAGGGCTGCAGTGAGCCCAGCACCAGAAGGGCACAGTGACAGGGGCCAGAGTCCAGTGACAACAGGCGCCTGAGGTGGGCCAAGACCTTATCAGGGAGATGATGTTCATATACCACCTCTGAGGCATGGGGTGTGGTAAAGGGAAGGCATTGGAGCCACATGTCTAGCCCTTAAGGCTTGGGGTGTTCTGTGAAGAACCAGCTTAGAGCGGGACCCAGCAAGGGGTCCAAGAACCTGCAGGGTTTTGAGGGGTCCAACAGGATCATGACCATACAGAAACTTGTGGGCAGCCTCCCTATTATTTATTTATACCAACAAGACATGGCAGGGGAGCAAAGAAGGCTTGTGCTGGGCAGAATTGACACTATCAAAGAGCCCGTGAGCAAAGAAGGCTCCTGCTGGGCAGAATTGACACTATCAAAGAGCCCTAGGGGCATCACAGCCATCCCTGGGGACCTCATGCTATGACACCATATTCGAAGTTACATCATTGTCTTCCTTCAAATCCTTCTTAAAACTCTCTTTTGACCTGATTCCTACCATCCCCCCTTTTCCCCACAACAAAAACACATTTTCCCCTGGATGAAAACCAAAACTTGACAATGTTTAGACATCTGGTTTGTGGTGACTACTACCTGTGGTGCTCTTGTATAATACATCCTTGTACTCCCTTCTCTTTTGTTTGACTCATTCCTTCCACAAAGGAGTGCTGAATATGGCTATTTTACCTTGCTTAGTACTACATATTTTAAGAGCTTAGGCTGATTCCATCACCTGAGTTTGAAAACAGTGTAACTGCAGCACTCCCACTGCACGTTTGCTTTAGTTAGTTGTGTCATAGCCCAAGAACTCCTAAACCAGTGGTTCTCAATGTTTTTAGACCAAAGACACCTCTCAGAAAATGCCAGTTCCTAGTTTTCACATATTTTTTGACTACAGAAAAATATTAGAGCAATTTTTCAGTTGCAAAGAAGTCAGAAAGACCATGACAGGCAGAATGTTTTTACCAACATGTTTTAACATCATGAATTTCCATTTGTACTCTCTGGCCTTATCTTGTGAATTATGTTTGCTAACATTGTGTGACACCCTGTGGGTTCCTTGAAAGGATCTCAAGGCACCCTGGTTGAGAATCACTGCTCTAAACAATGGCCCCCACCTCCAAAAAGAAAACAAACCCCCAAACAAAAAACTAACCACACAGAACAGATCACAACCTTAAAATTAATAGAAGCCAGCAGAATTAGACTGTTGTTGCCTGTGCTAATCGGGAGGCTGCCACTTGTAAACTCACTCCTTTGTAAAGGATATTTATTTTCATTCAAGTCATGAGAAGACAGTGAACCTGTTCTTTTGTCTTGGCATATATAAATCAAGAATAACGCCACTGAAATCAGTGTAACTACTCTGACTGAAACATGATGGAAGTGAAAGGAAAAGCACGCTACTAAATTGTGACATTGTTGATCTACCCCATCAGACCCTAGAACTGCAGTGATAACCCCTACCCCTAGCTACTTTGGCTGTAAGGGTAAAAACTAGCAGAATGCCCACAGGAGACCAACCCCTACACCATCCTGCACTAGTTTCAGTGGTGTAAGTTGCTGGTGTAAGCATGAGAGAAGCCTTAGCTGCAGGGGAAGGGCTTACATACCTTTCCCTTAGGTATGTGGAGGCCAATGTGTTTCACCTGAGCCTCACTGGCCAGTCCCACAGCAGAGGTAACACCTCTTCTCCCTGTTTGATCTCCTAGTCCAGCATTTCTCAACCTTTGGGTTATGACCCAAAGTGGGTCGCAAGAATATATGAAAGGGTCATGAACAAACTTAAAAAATGGATCAACAAACTTTCTATGTTAAAGGAAAAAATGTGGGAAAACGTGTCTTTTCTCTTGCAGGCCGGCAGAGTTCCAGCCTGCAAGGGGCTGCTTGGGCCCCCGCTGCCCCACACACTGGGGGGCTGAGGCCTGGGGGTGGGGAGCAGTGGGACAGGAGTATGGGGCACTGGGTCGGGACTGGCCATTGATGTTTACAAATGGGTCCTGGTACAAGAAAGGTTGAGAACCACTGTTCTAGTCCCTAGGAGAGCCAGCTGACATGAAGATGTGGGGGCTGAAATACCATAAAGGAACCATAGCTAGTTTTTTTTTGTTGCTGGTCCATACAAATAACCCCCATATATTCTGGGCTGCAGGAGGTGCATTTGGCTAATCAAATATTGCTCATTGTTGTGACAGGATAACCCTGCTCTACAAATTTATGAAAATGAATTTGTCAATATCAAAGTAAATGGAATTAACACATTTTAAGCATTGCATTTGCCATTTTTTAATTAAAATAATTAACAGCAAGAGGCCCCGCAATTAAGTAGATATTTCCTTCAAAAGTGTTTCCTTTTAAACTTTGGTAATATCTTAGCTGTGTATTCATAAGAAATAGAATAGAACAGAAGACCTTTAGCCCAGGCCTATTATGTATTATTCCATCTGTTTGTGGTGAACCAGAAAGGCTATGTGTTAGGTCTTGCCTTATGGCAAACCCTGATCTGCAGTTGTTATTTTCCCACACTTACTTAAGCTTCTTTGCACATCTACGCACACAAAGCAGATGCCGGTGCCACAACAGGGCTGAGAGCCTCCTTCTGAGTGTGAGATATTTTTATAAAGCCAGGTCCTTAGGACTAGCCTCCGGCAAAACCAACCAACCAACCCAAAAATGTCACTTATAGTGGATAGCAAACAACCTGAAACTGGTTTATTGATTGAAAAGGCAACTAATATATGAGATCATCAGTTTTATGCTCTTATGCTTCTGGATACTTTTTGGGAATGGGGAAATTAATCTGAACAAAGTATGTAATAGTTTGAAATTCAAACATTTCCGAAAATAACAAAAAACAAAGTTTATGGCACACAAGACTACCCAGCAAGTATGCATGAAATAACATTTTTTTTTAAAGGAACATAATAATGTACTTTAAAATACGATGTATGATTTTTTACATTTTGGTTAGCTGGTTTCCCCTATACTGGGATGTAAACCTGCCAGTTGAAATCAATGGGGCCAAGATTTCATTCTGCTTTTAAAACCTAGATGCTTGTTCTTTTGGTAAGTAGCAACAGAGAGCCTTCTCTAATGGTTCTCTTTTTATTCTATCCTATTTCCCTTTCAAACACTCTGAAAATGTTTATGATGTAGGGTCAGCCAGTAACAAGAACAATCTGATACATTTAACCCCACTTCATTAAAAAATATTTAGCTTCAGACTTTTTCTCAACCATCTGTTTATTAACCTAAATCATTTGTGTAAATATTTTGAGCTAGAAATTGTGGAAATATTTGTGCAAGATAAGTTCCTGATTAAAAATAGTTGAAAGTGGAATATTTTCTTGAAAACATTTTTAAATCCTTAAAAATTTTCATTTTTCTATGGCATTCAAACCAATATTTGTTTTTTTTTAATTGAAATAATGCTCGATTATTAATATTGAATAGTTTTATTTAGTAAAAATCTATTTTAGTAAATGTAAGTACACACTAATTTTGGTAAAAAATGTTGATAAAATGTCATGAAAATGTTCACATGAGAAGTTCATTCTATATACTGAAAAGTGGAAACTGTTTTGAAATTTTGGAATATCCTGCAAAACTGTTTTGCAGAAGCTAGGTTTTTCTAACATAGCTACTGGTTCCTTTATACAATGAATTAATTTAGCAGGATAACTAGATTTTTAGTGTAAATAACAATTATAATAAATATACTGCTGAAATGTGCTATATAAATGATAAAGTGAAGGGAATACATTATATTTCCTTACTAAAATTCACACTGATGGAAAATTTGCAAATTTGCCCAAATTATCGATTGCTAATATGAAAGCATTTGACTTTGTTTATGACCTTTCCCACACCGACATTATCATCCTCAGGTCTGGTTCTGCTTCTTTGATACCTGTGGCAATATTCCCATTAAATTCTATTTTGGTGCATTAAGAATGATGTTGCTTACGCATTCTTTTGGAATTTCATATATAAAACAGCTTTATTTATTTCTGCTGCTTCTCCCACTTGTACCAAAAAAAATATTTTGTATTTCTAAGTCTGCAGAATTGTCATACTAAGAACTTAGTCATGCTCATATTGAAGTCCACAGAAGAACCTCTGCTGATTTCAGTGGTGCATGGACATGCATAAGTTTTCACACTGACCTGGAATATTTCGCTCAGAAAAGACACTGAATATTCTCTGATTCATTTTTGGATATTGATTTCTCTTGACTAGATTCACAATTGGAGATCAACTTAATCTGGCAATTAAGTTTTGAAGAATACTCTTCAGACCTGAAATTTGTTGAACTGAATGTATATAAGGCCAGGGCTAAAGTCTGTATATCCACAAACTCTTGAATATTTGTTTTTCAAGTTAATTGCCCAGTGATGCCTTTGTGAAACATGGTATAAAATGTTTTCTAGTCTCATGCTTTGAAATATAGACTTAAGGAAACCATCACAAACATCTTGCCTCTGTGATAATGAGTATATTATTAAAGGACTAGTAGGGGTCTGGAACTATGGCCCTGAGAGTTTATTCAATACCTAAAGCTTTTTCAATACATAATGGACCCTCACAAATAAGAATCTATTCAGACAGCGTACCATTTAGTCAAGTTCATCAAAGTTAAAATAGTGCACGTTTTCTGAAAGCAGTGAATGATTACATATTGATCAGAATTCATTGACTTTTCTTACAATAATAACTTACTTGCAATAGAGTTAATTAATTCACATTCTGCCTTGGGTTTTCCTTTCTTGTATGGATGTGATTTAAAAATGCCCTATTATATTACATTTCTTTGTATCAGATTCTATTTTTTTACATATTTGTTAGATACAAATAAAACTCTTTCTATTTTGTATTGACTGATTCTTTTCATGTGCTATTTTCAAATTGTACCTGCCAAAAATAATTACCAGCAGACATGATGAACTAAAACATGTAGGGGCAGATTGTGATTGACAGGCTCATTGAAAAGCTGCATGCAGCATGCTCCATCTCAGGAGGAACTTCAATCCATCAGGAGCTGTTCAGTGTGAAGTGGGGAGTGCATGCAACCTACCATTCAGAATGTGTTCTTTTCTGTGAATCAGGCACAGAGGGAGAAGCATTTGAGCATATTTCCATTTCCAGAGAAGTCAGTAGGACTACTTGGGTGTTTAAAGTTAAGTACTTCTTTAAGTGTTAAAACTTTAAGCACTGGCAGATCCAAGGTTCAGTCTTCAGTAACAGAGATAACAGATAATATTAAACTGTTTCTTAGGATTTTGCAACAGTGCTTCCTTCTCCGTAGCCTGGGGAAGCCTGTGGCATCAACTTCTCCCCATCTCTTGAAGTCTCCTACTCAAACCTGGCTCCCTCCTTCCAAGAAAGGACTAAGATTCTGCATGGCCCTTTTGTCAGGATTCTTTACATTCCACTTCACATGTTCCAGGCATAATCTGGCCTGTTATTTTTTTTTGTAGGGTCCAAAAGACATTCTTTGTGAACTGTTCCATGTCCTACATTTTCACTACATGATTGTTCAGTTTAAGTGACTCTGGCCACATCTACACAAGAAGCTGGCTTCTCAGTAGCCTGATACTACTGCGCAGTACTGTTGTGCGGGAAAAACCGTGACACAATGCTACTGCACATTAGTATTAGGCTATCAAAAAAAAAGATGTTTGTTGGTGCTACTGCACAGTGACTCAGGTTACTGTGAAGTCATTTAGTACTTGTTTATACACACACTAAATGACCGGGCAGTAACGACTGTGCAGTTAGCGTCTCGTGTTGATGCAGCCTCTGTAGGTGAAAGAGGAGAGCAGAAAGTCTAGGAATATGGTGACACTAAAATTTTTACTTTCTGACTTGCATAGAGTGAATAGGTGGTGAAGTAATTTAGTGTTAAAGATAAGTGAATCTCAAAAAGCTTGGGTATAGTATAAAGTTATTTAAGTTGTATTCAAGCTGAGTGAAAATCTTGTGAAATTAGACTCTCTCCCTTGTTGAACTTTTTAGATTTGGGCTGTGATAGACATATTCTAAGAACAGAATCTCTGACTGTCTTTTAGTAATTTCATTTTCAGTCCCATTGTGATCCAGGAAGTAAAGTTGTGCAAAGACTCACAAGTAAGCATGCATCTCTAAAAGACGTACCTTGACGCTAAAGGTCTGTCTGACAGCACTACATACCATAGGAATGTACATACAGGATTGTCCTGACTGCAATATGCTGGAGCAAAAAGAAGAAAACATTTTAAAATGGTTAATTTGCTTTAGTAAGCTAATTTATGAGAGGTGACTCTTTGAAAGTTAATCCTTTTAAAAAAATTCTTTTAGGTTTTAAGCAATAGTGTCAGATAGTTCATCCTTTTGCACCATTTGTTCCTTCTGGATACTTTGGGCTTTAATACTGACTGATATTACATATACAAATGGATTTTGGAGTTCACAGTACAGCTCATATTTCTTGACATAAAAACCCACCACATAATGTGGCACCCATCTGACTGTTAGCAGCTTTCAGGCAATAGAGGCCTTGAATTAGAATAGCAGCGGGACCGCAGAAAGGCATGGGGGTTCACTGGCTGGCCTGTGTGGGATGGGGATGCAGGCCTTGTCTACAATGTACAAGGCATGAGTCAGTGCTATTGATTTCCCTTTCATAACCATTATAGTCAGGTGAAATTTTGGCTTCCTCTAGGTTAGCCCAAGTCCAGGCTTTCTGGGGCAAAAGGATGTAACCATGGCATTAAAATCAGTTAATAACATCTCTCTCTCTTCTGGTTTCAGTACCCAGATCCCCACTCAAATATCAGTTATTTATTTCACAGAAACGAGTAACTAGAAATAATTATTATTTCTCAGGAATTGTTTTTCTCAGCTAAGTATACATCTGAAAACAGTTAGCAATATAAAGAAAATTTAACTGAAATGTTCTCTTTTAGAGGTTTGCAAATTGCAGCATATGAAGAAATAGTTTGGCTATCAATCAGGAGCTATGCCTCTCTGGTCCTTCCTCCAGTGTCTGCCTTTGCTGTCTTTGACCCTGTACCTTTCACTAGGGAGAAGCATTAGTTCTGTGGTAATGGCACTGGGACTCAGTAGCTCCGAGTCCTGCACTAAAATAATCTGGGTCTGTTTTGCATATGGGGTAACTGTATGATTGTTGCCTGTGCAGCAGTCTCAGAATTTGTTTGTAATTAGGTAAATTATTCCATGCCGAGCTCTGTGCTGCTGCAGATAGTCTGATGCCTGATAGTACTATTCATTGCTTGTTAATACTATTCATTTCTCCATCTCCTGAATGATTATAGAGTAGACTCAAGCCTGAACTAATAGACAGAATTAAAAATCATATTTGTTTGTGCATTTTGATCCGTAGATTTACTACCTCCAATCCATGCTTTAATGGAGATTATTTTAAATGCCATGTAAGAAAGATTTGCTTCTTGTGCTGAGCTGAAGAGGAGTGGTAGTCATTTTAAACCTGACTCCTGCTCATATTTCTATTAATTGCAAAATAATCTTGGTGTTTGATTTTATGGCAAGAAAAAAAAGTCTCATGGTTCTGGTCCATGGGACTCTGGGGAATCTAATGCTGACAAATGAAACTAAGGAGGCTATTATGGGTGTTTGCACACGTATTCTGGGGCGAAAGGGGTGTGTGCTTTAATTAGAGTGGCTCTGAGAGCCACTCCAAGTGAAGCGCCTGCAGCGTCACGTGTATTCATCATCCCTTGCTTCAAAATGGTGGTGGGAGTGCTTTAACTAAAGCTCACTCCACGACCTTTACTTAAAGTGCCCCCTTTGCCATTTTGAAATGCGGGGTGCTGAATACACGACACAGAGGCTGTTGGAGCACGCTAATTAGCACGCTCCAGCAGACTCGCAGCAGACTCAGTTGAGTCTGCTCCAATGTGTGCTAATTAGCATGCATCAGAGCAGAGGTCTATCACATGTATAGGTGCCCTATGATAGCAGCATATTGCTGTTAACTTGTTATAATATATAATTAAGTAAAATTGTGTACAGGTGGAATTATTTTAATATTATATAGAAAGGAATGGATAGCAACAAATGTATAGCTAAGATCTGAATCAATCCTGAGCTTTTGATCTTATTAAAGAACGCTCATCTTATGGTTTATGATATCCTTTGATAAACCCGTTTATATAACCAGATAATGTATCAATCCCCATTAATTACTGCACAATCTCATGAAAAGACGTACTTTTTGGAGGAGAAAGTAAAATATTGGCTGAAATTTAACTCTGTACACCTAATCTGAAATTCTTGTATGGTAACAGTTGTTTGCTACTATGTGTATTTTTATTTCACGCTACAATACAGACAGAAGAACAGGTGCCGCCTTTTCCTGGGGAAAATGTAATAGTCAGCTTACACAGTCAAACCTATTTTTGAGATGTTCAGAATCCTGAAACTCTACTGCTTCTTATTACAATGTAAGATTATATATTGTAATATTTGTTTTGAAAAATTATATACCGGCTGACCATATGAACATGTTCTCATTGCCTACTCAGGCCTTTGAGCAATTTGCAGCCTTTTGTTACCAAATAAAGGCTCTCTGAGCCTCCTACTTGAACACAGAGTTTACCAGCTGCTATCCACTACTAGGCCTCATTAGAGGCCTGCTGTTCTGCTGAGAACCACACCACATGCTACACCCTGCGTTGTCTACATATTAGCCTGTTGCTGCTCCTTAAATTACCAGGTACAAAAGGTTGTTCTATTTCTCCATAGAGAACTACCACTCTTATCCTATTTGAAGAGGCTCTATATCATGATCTCTCTAACTAATTAAGGCTTGCAGACAGGCCACAGGTTGTTATTGAAGATTTCTCCCCATGGCTGATATTGGTGGTTTTTTTGCAAAGGAATAAAGATGCTCTACTATTCATTACTCTTTAAAAAAATATAGATGTTTAAAACAAAAGAGATATAATGGGGTTTTTACTCCCAGTTACTGTTAGGCAACAGGCATCCTCTAGAAAAAAATATTGTAAGTTTTTAACAAGTTGATTTTATAAATTCATTGAAAATGGTTGAAATAGTTTCTGTGTAACTTAAGTGTAAAACACTGTAGTTACTACTGTAAATAAAGTCTACATAACTGTTCTGTTTAATTGTTTATCAATCAGGAATTGTTTGGTTTATGGAAAAATTTCAACTGCAGAACTATATCAACAAACAGTAAGGCTAAGTACAGACATTCAGGAAGGCTGGAGGTTATATTGTGTTAAAAATAGCCACCAGTAACAGAACATAAGTTCAGTGCACATAAACCACTTTCAAAATGGCCGAAAATGGTTTAAGATAAACCTGGTTGACTGTAGTATCAGACTCAACTGATTTGGGTCAAAATGGTTTATGGAATTTCTGTCCCATACCTCTTCCTGGTTTAAGTTAAACCAGAGTCCCACAGCATGCTTTGCAGCCCTGTGCTGTCTGCTCCAGAGAGCAGGACTGGCCCCACCCCTCTGCTCTCAAACCAGAGTAGGGGTGCATGGGGTACATGGCCAAATGCTGGCTGGGCATGGCCCCCTAAAGCAAAGAGGCAGGGAGGGGGCTTAATCCCCCAGGGGGACTGTAGCCCGGGTCTGCCTGGCCGGGCTAGATATGCTCCTGCCAGGGTCATCCCACCCCCGACAGTGACAGGGGTGGGGGTGTGGCTAGATGGCAGCTGGCATGGCCCCACCATCCACCTACCTCACCCAGGGCTGGAGCTGAGCTGGGCTGGCTCATGAGCACTTTTGAGAGCGGGTGCAGAGGGGCTGGCCTGGGCTGGGCTGCAGGGACAGTGCGCTTCTCAGCTGGCTGTGGCTTTGGTTTGGGCTGTGGGAGCTGTGTGTCTGGGTTGCTCCTAGCTCCTGGCACCAGGCTGGGCTGTTATGGAGCTGCAGCCAGCTGGGAAGGTCTCTGCCCCCTCAGCCCAGGACGGCCCATCTGTGGCTGCTCTCAGCAATGCCCACAGCCAGCCCCACTCAGCCCTGGGCAAGGTGGGTGGACCATGGGGCTGGCCTGGGCTGGGTCAGAGGGACAGGGCTCTTCCTGGCCAGGTATGGCTCCATGATAGCACAGGTCAGCACACATGGGCAGTGGCTGGCTGGATAATGATGTGGAGGCTGCAGCTGTGGGAGGCTGCCTGGGCAACTGGACTGGCCATGTGGGATGAGTCCATCATGCCCGTGGCTGCTCAGGCTGGCTCAGAGGTGCTGGTGGGCCCAGGGCCTGGCAGCTGCCTGCCATGGGAGCTCATGTGCCTGCAGCTGCTGCTGCATCCCCTGCACAGTGTGGGCAAGTCAGCATTGTGCAGGGGGCACAGCAGCAATGGTGGTGGCTGTGGGTACATGAGCCCCTGCAGTGGGCAGTTCTGGGCCCACCAGCACCTCCAAGGTATCCTGGAAAGTTGCAGCCATGTGTACTTGTCCTGCATGGCTGCCTGCAGTTGCAGTGGCATCAAATCTCCGCTTCTGTCTGGCATGCTGTTGCCCATGCGCGCTGGGCTGGGCTGCCATGGAGCAGCAACCAGCTGGGAAGGGTGCTGCCTCCTGCCTCTGCAGCCCAGCCCCATTATCCGTACTCCTTGCCTGGGGCTGGAGCTGGCCCATGGGCACTGCTGAGGGTGGGTGTGGAGGGGCCGGGCCCTTCCCAGCTGGCTGCAGGTCAGACTAGGGCCAAAGGAAGTGGGATGGGCTGTTGCGGGACTGGGTTTGTCTGTTGGGTAGCTGCTGAAGCAGCGCTGCCTCAGTGGCCAGGCTGGGCTGTCATGGAGGGCTCTCCCCCTCTTCTTCCTCCCCCATGGCAGGGAGGGGGGTGCTCTGTGCAGTGCTGCCTTGGGGCTTAGGACTGGAGGGGCACAGTGCTGGGCCCTGCTGTGGGGTAGGGGAGGAAAACTGGCTGGTGTGGTGCAGGGGTGGGGGAAAACTGCTCCCGGTTCCACGGCCAGGCCAGGCTGAGCTGTCAGGGAGCCCCTGTGGTGGGTAGGGCTCTCCCCCTCCTCCTCTTCTCCTGCCATGGGGCAGGGGGGTGGGGGGGGGGCACTGGCCATGCCCTTGCTTTTGCTGCTTGGTGCCAGTCGGGGGCTGGGGTCTGGCCATGCTCCCTCCCTCCCATCCAAAAAGCCTGGCAAGGGTTCCCCCTTTCCCCTCCAGGCACACCTGGGCTGTGGTCCCTGCAGGCCAGGGTGGGGGAGTTTCATCCTCTCCCCAATCATACTCAGGCCTGCTGGGGCTTGACCATGCCTCCCTCCCCTGGCTTATCTTCCCTCAAGCTTTGAGGCCAAGAAGGGAGGGCCTGCTCTAGTGCCCCCTCATCCTGCTCCCCCCCCCAGCTTCTGGCCTGAGCCACTGCAAGCATGTGGCTGAATTTCTGGAACCAGAAGTGAATGTCTATTCACTTGCAAATCAGTTCAATCTACACAGGTTAGACTAACCTGTAAAGACTGAATTAATTCAGGCTCGGACTTTTTGAATGTCTGTACTTAGCCAAAATATCCAGCTTGATCTAAGTTACATGTACCTTAGAGGTAGTGTAACTTAGATCAAGTCCCATGAGACTGATTTATCTGAACTTCTGTACAGTTTCCAGTGCAGCTCCAGGGCTGGGAAAGCAGCAGGGCTGTGGTTTTTCTACCCCCCATCCCCATCACTGGGCTATTTTTAGCCCCTGGCTCCTTGCCCCAACCCCAGATAGATAGTTACCTTCCCCAAGAGACCAGCCAGCACCTCCCTGAGCCTGCCAAATCCTTGATCCCACAAGCCACTCCTAGTGCTGGTAGCTGTTGAAAGTAAGTTGGGGTGGGGGAAGGAGTAGGTGGGATCAGCAGGGGGTTGGTTTTACTGTGAGAACGTTCATCTTGGGGGTGGGGTTAAGGGTCAAGGGCTAAAAATAGCCCCTGGTCCTGGTGGGGAAGAGAGCCCCCACAGCCTGCCAGACACCCAATCTGCCCACCCTTCCCCCAACACCAACTTACTTTAATCAGGCTCCAGGGACAAGTGAACATCAATAAAACCAACTCTGGGAGCAGAGGCAGTTCAGCAGCATTTGGGGGGTGGGCAGGGTGGGTGGAATTAGAGAGCCCTATCCCCCAAGCCCTGCTAGTCCCCTATCCTGCCAAACCCTCACAGACCCTGCTGTCTCCACTGCAGGCCCTACTAGCCTCTCTGATCCACCCCAAGACCCTCATTTCAACTTACCTTAGATAAGGTGGCCATTTTTAATTTTATCTCATAAAGTAGTAAGGCTGGAAAAGACTTTAAAAGATCATCCAGTCTAACCAGGGATCAAGTCTGTGATTTTGGGGTTATTAGTACCATGCTCTGACCAACTGAGCTAAACCTCACCTCGCCTCTCTGCATGTCTGTACTGTCCTAACTGCAGAGAACATAAGTCATTCTTACAACGCATGAATTAACATTCAGACCTGGGCAAGGAACCTACCTGAGTCCCAGAGTAAGAGCAGCAATACACCATACATAGCTACTGTTATGTGAAATGTTCATTAAAAGAATGGAAGAAGCAAGTGTGTGTGATTTTTTTTTCCCTGTTGATCTCCCCATTCTGAAAAGTCTACAAAAACTACTCCATTAAAACTATAAAGAAGAAAGATCTTCTAATTTTGTTTCTGATTCTAGAACATAATCTTGGTTCATGTTACTGATTATAATAATTAATTATCAATAGAGTGATGTGTAGTATTCAGCAGGCCAAGACCCAAAGCTTTTGTAATGTTTCATTTTTTGACTTTCCTTGTTTATTGTTTGCATGCTACCTATGGTGATATTGTTGGTGTTTGGTTACTCTTACTCTGGGACTTATATAGGTTCATTGCCCAGTTTTGAATGTGTTTATTCTTTATTGTAAGTGTGACTTATGCTTTCAGCAGCTATTTTTTCTTGATATGGGCCCTGGACCTGCAGTTGAAATTTCCTCCAGCTCCCCACATATCTAAAAAAGGATTTTTTTATTGTCCTTGATATGTGTAGTCAGTTGGAGTTCAGTCGCAGCCTTGGCTTTCCTGGTTCACTCCCTACAGGTCTGGACCAGTGCAGAGTACTCCTCCTTCAGGGTGGATTCAACCTTCCATACTTTTTAGGCCTTTCTTTTTAGTTGCAGGAGGTCCACTAGTTCCCTTGTTCCCTTGTGGGGAACAAGGCAGCCCCCTTGTTCCCCACAAGGGGGCTGCTGTGCCATTTTGCTGCCTTTCCTCTGAGATGGGATAGACAGTGCTTGTGCTTTCAGGATCACTCCATTGAGGAGCAACCAGTCTTCCTGAACTCCCCTCGCCTTTGGGTCATGGTCCCTTAGGGCCATGCCAACAAGCCTCCTGAGCTTGTCAAAGTCAGCTTTCTTGAAATGGAGGACTTCTGCTTTGCTGACTGACTTGCCTGCTTTAGGGCAGATGGTGAAGGTGATCAGCTTATGGTCGCTGTCTCCCAGCTTCCCTTTGATCGTTAGGTCACTGATTAAGTCATCCCCCGTTGTCAGTACCAGGTCGAGGAATGCTTTTCCTCTTGTCAGACCATAGACTTCTTGAGTCAGACAGAGCTTATCCACACACATGAGGAAGCTTTGCGACTGTTCGGATGTGGCCGAGCGCTCTTCCCACGAGATGTCAGGGTAGTTGAAATCTCCCATGACAACCATGCACTGGGAGTGTGCAGCCTCAGCTAGTTCCCTGGTGAATTCCTGGTCAAGCTCTTGATCCTGGCTAGGAGGTCTGTAATAGACCCCCAGCATTGTGTCCCCTGTGCCTTGTTCACCATGGATTTTGACCCAGAGAGTCTCCAATCACCCGCCCTGGGTGCCAATATCAGCTTGAATAATTGTTGAATAATTCTCATTTGACTTTTGCATCAAAATGAGTATTTGCAGTTAGATAACATCAGTGGCTGTAGTATTTAAATTAGTTTCTATAATAAGGAGAAACAACTGCAAAGTGCAGACAATGCTACTGTTTATCTTAAGAAACTTTTATTACAAAATATGAAATATGACCATTGTTTTTTATACTGCATATGTATATCTGTTATATTGTATGTATTATGTTGAATTATAAGGTACCTTTTAGCTAGCAACATGACAATTTTCCTTTTAGATAAAAAGGGAATATAGGGAAA
>NW_005841954.1:1870932-1891533 GCF_000455745.1 Alligator sinensis
ACGTCTATTTGTGGTGTTACGCCAGTTGATAGGTAACAGTCAATTACTGAGAAAAGGATATCTGGCTTTTTAAACAGCTATCAGATAGGGCACAGACAGAAGAGCTATTTGTCATGTGATCTGGCCCCTAAGAGCTCTACAGCCAAGTCATAACATGCATGGCTTCAGAGTGCTTTTAAAATGGCTGATTGTGTGGAAAAGTAACCCTTGTAAAATCAGGTAGTAAGTGAAGGCGCTTTAAGTTAGAGTGCCTTAATGAGCTTGTAGACAGTTCCCTATGACAGTTATGTGTCATTCCCTTTGTCTGCCACAGGAAGGAGGCAGAGACTCTCCTCCATGTGCAGCCAGCCAGCTGTGCAGGCAGGTGAGGGAGGGGGAGCAGCTGGACAGTGATTGGGGGTGGGGATGCCCCAAATGGACCCCCGACCCCCAGCAGGAGAGGGTCCTGGTGCCTCATGACACTGTCAGGGAGGGGGCACAGTCCTCGAGCTGCCCTCATACTGCCCCCTCTCTGACTTGGGCTAATGAATCCCTGTTGACTCTTTGCAGCCAGCCAGCAGGTGGGGGAGAGAGGGCAGCTGGGCAAGCGATTGGGCTGGCTGGCTTCCATAGCAGGATACAATGCCCCCTGTCTCTTGGCCTTGGCCAGCACATGGAGGCACTCAGCCTCCACCATCAAATGCCAAATGTCTGTTAATTTGATGATGCCATAACTTTAAGTGCTTTGTGTAAAGTGCAAGAAGTTATGGTGTGATCAAGGTGCTCTTCTGTAACTTCTGTAAGCACCTATATTATAACAAAGAGCACATGGTAGCATATTAGATGCATGTTCAAGATGTACTGCAAAAGTGTGTTTACAATATTTGTGAGTTAAAATAGCCATAATAAAATCTAATATGGATGCCTATGAAATTTAGAATACAGAAATATATCTTCATTATGTATTTTTAAAGCATAAATCAATAGTGTTAACTTTAAAGACCACAAGGAAACATGAGGGTCTTGTCTGACTTCCCATTAATCTCTGAACTGAGCCTATAACTTCTCTCTGACCTATACTATATCCTTCAGATTTGCAAATGATGCATCTGTTAATACAGCCCAGTATACCATTGCTCTTTTGAGCACACTGTTGCCTCATATTCAGTTTATGGTCCACTCTGACCCCTAGGTCCTTTTCTGCAGTACTGCAGCCTAGTCAATAATTTCCCACTTAGTGTTTGTGTATGCAATTATTTCATCCTAAGTGCAGGACTTTCTACCTGTCATTGCTTAAGTTCATTTAATTGATTTAGGACCATTTTTCCTGTTTATTCAGGTCATTCTGAGTTGCTGAGGGTCTGCAACTACATATAACTTGGTATATTTTGCAAATTTGCCAAGCATGACCTCAGAAAGACCAATGATATGAAGAACAGATGGTGGGAAGAAGAGGCAAAGGAGATTCAACACTTCACTGACATCAATGATATGCATGTTTTTTTTAGTGCCACCAAAGCAATCTACAGTCCGAACACTCAGGGACCAAGCCCCTTGAGACCTACAGATGGAGAAGACCTTATCAAAGAAAGTGGAGCCATCAACACCCATTGGAAAGAGCGTTTTGAAGACATTCTCAATTGAGACTCTGTTGTTGATGAGAGTGTTCTCAACTCCATCGCATAACACTGAGTCAGAGATGATCCTGGAATCCCTCCAACCCATGATGAGGCAAGGAAAGCCATCAAACAGATGAAGAATGACAAGGCATCTGGAGTTTATGGAATCCCCACAGATATCTTCAAGTGTCAGGGAGAGGAGCTCACATCATAGCTCCATGCCCTCATTTTAAGGATATGGAATGATGATAATACCAGATGACCTCAAGGATGCCATGATTGTGACAATCTTCAAGAAATGAGACAAGTCCGACTGTGGAAATAACAGAGGGATCACCTTGCTGTCCACAACAAAAAAGATCATTGCAAGAACCCTCCTGATCTATCTCCTTCCACTTGCTTAAGAGCTCCTCCCAGAATTTTAGTGTGGGTTTAGGGCATCAAAAGGCACAACTGACATGATTTGCACATCTTGCCATCTGCAGGAAAAATGCTGGGAACAACATAAACCTTTCTATATGGCCTTCAACTCTTTCAACCAAGAAGCACTGTGAAGGATCCTTCTGAAGTATAGATACCCGCCAAATTTCATCACCATTCTTTGCCTGCTCCATGACGATATGCTAGCAGTGGTTCTCCGTAATGGACCAATCACAGATCCCTTTGTGGTTAAGACATGAGTTAAGCAAGGCAACATCATTGTTCCAACACTCTTTTCAATATTCCTTACCATGATGTTACATCTGACCACCAACAAGCTTCTAATCAGAGTAGAGCTAAACTACTGAGTGAATGGTAAACTGTTTAATCTCAGCCAACTCTGAACGAAAACCAAGATCACCCTGACCTCAGTCATTGAGCTCCAGTACACTTATGATTCTATAGTCTGTGCTCACTCAGAAGCAGGCCTGAAGGTAATCATCAACGTCTTTACTGAAGCATACAAGAACATGGGACTGCACCTTAACATTCAGAAGACTAAGGTTCTCCATCAATAAGATCTTAATAAGCAATCCCTATCTTCTGTAATTCAGATTAATGGTGAGACTTTGGAGAATGTTGAGTATTTTCTGTACCTTGGAAGCCATCTCTCACAAAAGGCGGACATTCATAAAGAAATCCAACATCACCTCAAATGTGAAAGTACAGCCTTTGGACATCTGGGAAAGCAGGTATTCAAAGATTTTGACATCAGATCTGAAAACAAGTGCATGGTTTATCAAGCAGTTGTGATCCTTCCCTAACTATATGGAGCTGAGACATGGACAATGTACAGGAGACACGTCAAGTCATTGGAGAAGTACCATCAACGCTACTTTCCTTGAATTAGTCCCTAATATCACACCAGGTGCCCCCTCCAGTCACCTCAACCTCTTTGAACCCTTCTTTGGGGGCCTATTTCCCATATGAAGAGGGCCATGAAGATCCTCTTCGTGGGACCCTGCACCCACACATTTTGGCTGGGGATTAGCTTGACAGGGTTCACCACTCCTTGGTGAACCAAAGTTATCTCAGTCCCAGTGTCCCAGAGCACTTCAATAGATTTCCCATCCACCTTCACAGAAGCAAGATCTGTGCTCTGTGGATGTCTCTAAAAGCATCCTGTGAACTTGATATTCTGAAACTTTGAGGTTGAGCTCAGAGGCCCAACCACCTTCCTCCTCAGTGGGATGAGCAGGAGGGCATTCTTCTCTCTGGGTTGCAGGAAAGACATTGGCTCTTCTAGTCAACAGTCAAGATCTTCCTGGATAATTAGATTAACTCTTTGGGGTCCTGTATGTATTTCTATAGATTCCAACTTGGTACAGTTTGCCATACTGTGTTCCAGGTTTTTACAAAAACTACACCTTCTCTCTTAGTGGATCCTCAGGGTTTGCCTTCCCAGTTTAGCTGTTCCTGTGAGCTTCAGCTTGCCCACATATTCCTTGTGGGGAGTTTGTCTTGCCATACTTTTATGACACTGACTTAGAGGTCAACCCCTTTTTCCTCTTCTCAGGCTTGAGTCTTATTATCCATAAATTCATAGAATCATAGAAAATCAGGGCTGGAAGGGACCTCAGGAGGTCATCTAGCCCAACCCCCTACTTAAAGCAGGACCATCCCCCACCAGATTATACCAGACAAGCCTTGGCTAGCCAGGTCTTAACCTCCAAGGATGGAGATTTCACCACCTCTCTAGGTAACCTATTCCAGTGTTTCACCACCCTCCTAGTATGATGTTTTCCCTACTGTCTAACCTAAACTTCCCTTACCCCAACTTGAGACCATTGCTCCTCGTTCTGTCATCTGTCACCACTGAGAACAGTTTAGCTCCATCCTCTTTGGTGCCACCCTTCAGGTAGTTAATGGCTACTTTCAAATTCCCCCTCAGCATTCTCTTCACGAGACTAAGGCCAGTTCCCTCAGCCTTTTCTCAGAAGTCATGTGCCCCAGCCCTCTCCCCTTCTTTGTTGCCCTCCACTGGACTCTCTCCAACTTGTCTACATCCTTTCTGTAGTGGGGGGCCCAAAACTAGACACAGTACTCCAGATGTGACCTCACCAGTGCAGAATAGAGGGGAATAATTATTTTCCTTGATCTGCTGGCAACGCTCCTAGTAATGCGGCGTAGGATGCCTTTAGCCTTCTTGACAATAAGGGCACACTGTTGACTCATATTCAGCTTATTGTCCACTGTAACCCCCAGGTTCTTTTCTGCAGGGCTGCTCTTTAGCCAGTTGGTCCCAAGCTTGCAGCAGTGCATGGGCTTCTTCCGTACCTAAGTGTGGGACTTTGCACTTGTCTTTATTGAACTTCATGAGAAATTCATCTGCTCTTCAACCCATGGGGTTCAAATGCAAAAGTTATTTGTTTCCTTTGAAGTGGCGGCACTAGCATCTTTTCTCTATTTAGGCCACGTCAATACATGCTTTTATGTGCACCTAAACTTAATGCACATTTGCCTAATGTGCCTTAAGGTGATTTAGGTGTGCTTCTACATATGCATGCGCTAAGGCACATTAACGCGGTGTGTAGACTGACTTGGGACTAAAGTTAGTCCCAAGTCAGTTGACATACACAGCGTTAATGTGCCTTAGTGTGTTTTCATGTGCCTTAAGGTGCTTTAGCTATTTGTGCCTAAACTTGATACCTACTTTTGCAGGTATCAAATTTAGGCATGAATAGCCTAAAATCACCATTTTAAGGTGCATTAAGGGTGTGCATGTGTAGACCCACACCCTTTATGTGCCTTAAAATTGGTTAATAATGCACCTTAAATGTTTAGACATGCCCTTAAGGAAATATTTCTTTAGCATGGCTACGACTCCCACATACGTGATCTCCTCAGTCTTTTATACTCCCCAAATTTTTTTCAGTAAGGTTTAGAACAGCATTTCCCAACCTTTTTTGCCCCACAGCATACTTACCTAAATAAAAAAGCATTGCGGCACACTGGACGCAGAGCGGGGGGAAGGGGAGGGTGGTGCGCGGCCAGCCAGACACCAACTGGGGTGGGAGGGGAGTGGCGCACGCCCAGCTGGATGCTGATGGGGAGGGGTGGTGCGTGGCCAGCCAGATGGCATTTTGGGCTGGGGCCATGCCCCCTGCCTGGCTGGAGCCACGCTCCCTGTCTGTCTGTGTCCACAGGAGCAGCAGGCGAGGGGTGTGGCTCCAGCCAGGCAGGGGGCATGGCTCCAGCGCAAAATGACGCAGCACACCTGGATGTGCCTAACAGCACACTGGTTGGGAAATTAAAGTCAATTTAATTAGAAGTTAATTTAAATTGAAGCACTAGGGCCTGCTTGAACTGTTCATAGTCTGATCCATCAGACTAGAGATAGATCCCCTCTATATGTCTCAGGCTCAAAACTGCAAGACCTTCAGAATTCAGTCAAGGAGTGAGACAGTAGAGATGATCTTTTAGGTGAACCTAGTGCTTTGCATGGTCTCTCTCAAAAGTAGAAAGAAAGGCATCCATATCCTCCCTGCCTTTATATGGGGCTAGCACTTCAGGATCTATGCAGCCAGAAAGGTTGACTTCCCAGTGGGCTCCTTGGGGTTATCAGTTCAGGTGTGCCGTGGCTCCTTCATCCAGTTCATACTTTCAGCTGAAGCTTCTTTTCTCTCAGCATCAATCTCTGCCACTCCAATCCAGTGTCAGGGGAAGAGTGTCATAATGATACCTGGATGCTACTCTGGCAACCGTGGTCACCAGTGGCTTGCTGTGGTCACCAGTGGCATTCCCATGCTGACAAGTTGGGTTCCAACCTAGTCCTGTTTCTGTAGCTGCTTCAGGGTCCTGAGATCAATTGCTTGGTGCAGGAGTCTGCTTAACTAGGCCATTTTTGTCCTTTCAGGGCACATCCAGATGTGTGTGGACATTTGGTTTCCTGGGGCCAAGTAACAGCGGCGCATCTTGTGTCGCTGCTACTTGTCCCTGGGTTATGCCTGTGCCACAACCACTTTGGCATGCAGCAAGTTGCCCCAGGTGGGGTAGGGGAGGCTGGGGCCAGCATTGGGCTAGCCCCAGCAGCCTTACCTAGGGTTCTAGGGGCCTCCCGGGGCTGCAGCCACGGCAATTCTGCCACGTGGAGCCTGGTTGGCAGCTACAGCACAGAGCCGCTTTTCAGCTGAGTGTGCGCTGCATTGGCTTTTTTTTTTTTTTTTACATGGGTATGTTTGATCCTGGGATATCCAGGGGCAAAAAAACCCAGCACAGTGCATGCTTGGCCAGCGTGTCCTTGCAGTGTGGAGAACACCAGACTGTGAAATATGTGGCTCTGTAAACATGTTTGCAGCACCACATAGTGCATGACCACACTCATCAGGATGCACCCCCAAAGGTTATTCCTCTCTCCTGGAACACTTTTGAAAGACTCCCTTTAAAGAGCCACTTGCATGCTTAATCCTCTGATATGGCTTTGGTAGGAATGTCTTGGTAGCTGCAACAACGCTTCAAAAGCACCACTAGGGTTGCAGTCTGAAATCCTGCTGCTACCACCACTTGTCATGGACACCCACTGCCTACCTTCCCTCACCCCCCAGGGCAGGTGGTTTCTTGGGACCCCCATGACCTTGTCTAGTCTCTGGGAGTGCCCTGAAGTCAGTCCAGGTGAGGCTTCTAGAGCAGCTCAGCCTTTTAGTCCCTCACCTTCCTTGGTTCTCCATGGTCCTGACTCAAGGTACTAGCATCCAGTTCACTACTGAGAGAGAGACTTTACCTCTTATCAGAAAGAACAAAGTGCAACCTAAAGGTCCAAGCAACAAACAGATCTGCTTCAATAAAGGCTTTTATTGGGGAAAACGCCACCTCACCAGATGTTCTCCTGTCACTAAGGGTTAAGCAGTTCCTCTGTCCCCAATCCAGCCCACACAGCCCAAAGTATCCCTAAAGATTACTCTGCTGTTCGCTTTCCAATCTCTCCAGCTTTCCAGTCTCTCCGGTCTACTCCAGCTTCTAAAGCTGTCTGCCTGGTCTCCTTCTCCAGTTCATGACCTTATCTGTTATCAAGTTACCTCTTTCTCTTTCTGGGATCTGGGTGTTACCAGTAATTCCCACTTTTGTTGAAGTGTCAGCAAAACTATTCAAGTCTTTGTAAATGGATGTGCCTTGTAGGCCAGAAACTCTGGCTTCACTGTCTTCTGGTCTTTCCCCCACCCATCTCCCATCTTAAATTAGCTAGGGAGAAACTGAGTGACATAACATTGCAACATGAACACAATTAACACAGAACTATTAAAATAAACCCCATAGTCTATCACAACCCTATTGGCAAAATATATGCTTCATTGATACCTTTAGCTTCCCTCAGCAATTATATGTTTCCTAACTGCTGATCTGTATTCATTATTATCGCCTTAGCATTTTTCCATGCGTTATAATTTTTTCTTGTTACTTTTATTTCCCCTCTTAACCTTCCTTTTTTTTTAACCAAAGAAGTCTTTTTTTTGTAATTGCAAAATTTGTGTTTTCTGAACAATTAACACATTCCTAACAGTTGCCAAATATCATTTATATTTTCATTTAAATTTTCCTGTCTACTATTGTTTATGGTTGTTTTCAGCTTTTAGAAACTGGCCTTTTTAAGGAACCAAATATTGGTTGGGCCTATATTTGCACATTAACAAACTCATTTAAATCACTTATTTAGATCATTTACAGCTATGCAGCCATCAGGTATTAGTTCAATGTATCAGTTTATTCTATTTTCCAGATTGATGCCTAATATAGTATTAGCTCAGATTAGTTGAAATACATATTTTTGTGTTGGAAAGTCATCCTCTATATTCTTTAGTGTAACTTAGAATGTATTCTTGGAATTGAAAAGAATAGAGATACATGTTGTTTTGTGTATATAACAATCCATGGAAATGGGCCCTGTAATTTTATTTTGAAAAAAGTGCTAAAGGTATTCTTGGGATCATTTTAATTTTTCTTTATGCTTGCCTATCTGATCATAGAGGACATTTATTGTGTGAATTCAGTTTGTCTTCTATTCCTTCAGGCAAAAATACTTTTTTTCCTGACAATTCTGGCTTCAGAAACAATATTAAGACATGTCTATATTTTCATCTGTTAGGTCTTATGGGCTTTTCCTTGGAATTAAAGGTTAGGGTCAGATTGTTTTGGAATGAGATAAATGTATGTAGAAAAGTTCACCAAGGGAAAAAATTATTATGTATTATTTTTCCAATCAGGTGTGTTCCCTATTACCTTTCAGCATGGGAAGACCTAGAATTTTGAAAAGACAGTGAGCATGGTAAGTCATTATCACATGTAAAATAGCACACATTTTTCTCTAGTTAAAATTAAAGTAGAAGCTTTATTAACATACTAAAGGCCAAGGGCTGCAGTATTCAATTTAGGATTGAAACAAAAACAATGTAGCTTATTGGAAGGAGTTAAAATAATGTGCAGGGCTGTGAAATAGGAGCTTCATTACCAGGAGCAGCTATTTGACAGCAGAATTGCAGAACTAGAGATAGCTTGGTTGGTGGAGCGGCAAGACAAGTAAAAAGGAGAGGGCCATTAACACCCGTGGGATGAAGAGTTTAGAAGGATCAGTATATTATAATGAGCTATGAAATCAATTGAGTCCATCAGCACTGCCTGACTAGAAATACTGCTGCCCCTGCCAGGCAGTTAGTTTTAAGCTTTGGGTGGAGCAACCATCAAAGTGTGTGTGTGTGTGTGTGGGGGGGGGAGGGGGGGTAGGGAGCACAAGTGCACCAGTGCACCCTGCGCTGGATCCACCCCTGCCTTTTCAGGGTCCACCAGGCCTTACATTAATTTAATTTTAAAAACTCTGCATAAAATATAGGCCTTGGAACGCAGAGGGTCAGCTAGACGGGCAGAGTTCCTGAGGCTCAATGTGTTGCTGAGATGATAGTATAGGAAGGAAGGGTTTAGGTTTATTAGGAACTGGGGGACCTTTTGGAGCAGGGGGATGGGAGTAGGGGGCTGTCCAGGAGGGATGGTCTCCACCTGAGCCAAAATGGGACCAAACTGCCGGCACATAATATTAAAATGGTGGTAGAGCTGTTTTTAAATTAAAAATGGAGGAAAAGCTGACAGGTGCAGAACAGCACACAGTTCAGACTGACACACCCTACAGGCTTGAAATAATAAAAATGGGAATAAGAAACAGGGAGAAGACAAGCACAAGAAAATACCTTTTATGATTAAATAGCCACACGGATTAAGTCAACCAGGAGCAGTGAAAAGTATACATCCTTTTATACTACCGCTAGAAGTCTAAGATCAAAGGTGGGGGAACTTGAATGCTTAGCAGTAAATAATGATATTGGTATAATATGTATCTCTGAAACATGGTGGAATGAGGAAAATCAATGGGATGCTGTAATACTGGGTTACCAGTTATACAGGAATGGTAGAATAGATCATACTGCTGGTGGAGTGGTACTCTACATCAGAGAGTCTATTGAATCAAATAGGGTAGTTTTTTCAATTGATGAGAGGTTCCATAAAATCTCTGTGGATAGAAATTCCAAGTTTCAGTAGGAAAAAGAGGATGTCTGAGGATATACTATTAAACCCCAGATCAGGATGGCAGCAGCAAGTTAGAAATGCTAAGGGAAATGAGAGAGGCTGTGACAGCAGAAAACCCAGTAATAATGGGTGACCTTGTAGGTCCTGGAACCTACAAGAGAAAAGGCCATTCTTGACTTAGTCATAAGTAGTGCAAAGGATTTGGTGCAATGAGTAAGTTACTAAGCTTCTCTGCAATTGTGACCACAAAGTAATTGGGCTTGACATCCATGTAGGAGGGGAAATGAGAAGAAAATCTACTACAGTAGTCTTCAGCTTTAAAAAGGAAGACTACACCAGAATGAGGAAGCAAGTTAGAAGTTAAAAGGGCTCCCATAAGGAGAAGAAGAACATGCAAACAGCATGGTAACTGCTTAAGAACACCATATTGGGATAATCACAGGATTACAGGAAATGTCCACTTGTAGACTAGAAATTGGCTCAAAGATATGAAACAAAGAATGAGTATAAATTGTCGGTTTTCAGAATGTAAAGAAGTAAACAGCAAAGTTCCTGAGGGATCTGTGTTGGGACCAGTCCTGTTTCATGTATTCATAAATGATTTGGAAATGCGAGTGAGTAGTAAGGTGGCCAGATTTGTGAGTGACACAAAATTATTCAAAAGGGTAAAGACCAAGGCAGACTGTGAGGAACTACAGAAGGATCTGGCACAATTGAGTGAATGGGCAATTAAATGGGAGATGAGATTCAATGTAGATAAGAGCAAAGTGATGCACATGCACAAAAACCCAAACCATACCTACACAATGGTGGGCTCTACATTAGCTGTTATCACAGGAAAGAGATCTAGGAGTTGTGCGGGCAGGGAGCGACCTGAGCCCTTTTCCGCGCTGCACGCGGGCTGTGGCCAGCAGCCCGGGCACGCCGGGTTGGAGAGGGAAGGCCGTCGAGCTGGAATTAGGCACAAACGCGTAGTGGTAGTTTTAAAGATTGTTTACTTACACCGAGATGGCAGTGGTGCAGGCTGGAAAACTTGATTGAGTTGCAGTTACAGACAGACAACACAGACGGTCTCGTGGAGGTTGCTAGGCTCCACGGTGCAGAGCTCCGGATGCTCTGGGTGAACGAGCAAACAAAATAGAAATTGTAGATACGTCTTATAAAAGTCGCGCTCGAAGACGGGAAGAGGTGGGCGGTGGATCAGGCCGCCAAGCTCCTCTGGATCTCACACAGGGTTTCTATTACCCTGCCGTGTACCCAGAGTCCCCACGAGATGGATGTGGAGTCCTCTTCGGCTTGGGCGGAAACTGCTCAAGCCTCTTATACGGCTAACAGGCCAATTGCTAGCCGCCACGTGTGAATAATTTAGAACTAGCCAATCACGGGGAACAAATTTGCATACCGGTGGCGGGAACTCTTTTGCACCGTGCATTCCTCTTGCAACTTGAGCAATGCACTCTGCAAAAGAAGCTGCAAAAAAGGCGGGAAACTCGTCCCTGCACCGGGGTTTTCCTTTGCAACAGGAAACACTCCTGTGCAATGCTCTGCAACTTGGCGGGGATAATTCTGGTGCCGAAGCACACACACAATCATGCCTTTTGGGTCATGACAGGAGTCACTGCTGACAGTTCACATTGTTGACAGTTCACTAAAAACATCAGCTCAGGGCTCAGCAGCCATCAAAAAGGCAAACAAAATGTTAGAGATAATTAAGGGAATTGTAAACAAACTGAAACTAACATTATGCCCCTTTGTAAATCCATGATTCATCCACACATTGAATACTGTATCCAGTTCTGGTCCCTGCATCTCAAAAAAGGATATAGAAGAACTAGAGATGGTCCAGAGAATGGCAAAAAGGATGATTCATGGTTTGGAGGGGCTTCCATATGAGGAGAGACTAAATCATAGAAGCATGGAAAATTAGGGCTGGAAGGGATCTCAGGAGGTCATTTAGTCCAACCCCTGCTCAAATCAGGACCATCTGCAAATATATCATCCCAACCAAGGCTTTGTCTAGCTGGGTTTTAAAAACCTCCAAGATAGAATCATAGAAGAGGTTAGGCCCATTCAGTTTAGGAAAGAGATGCTTCACAGTGGGGGGGTCATGGTAAAGGTCTACAAAATACTAAATGGCAAAGAGAAAATATTATTTACTGTCTCTCAATACAAGAACTAGGCATCACAAAATGAAACTAGTAAGTAGTTAGTTTAAAACTAACACAAGGAAGTTCTTTTTCACATAGCATGTAATTCAAGTGTGTAACTCATTGCCACCAGATGTTTTGGAACCTGAGTTTAACCAGATCCTAAAAGGGATTGGACAAATTCTTGCAGAAATGCGGCAGGCCAACAGTAGCTATTGAGCATGGGAATCAGGAATACAGCCTCTGAATCAGAACTTCCCAGACCTTAAATGTTGGAGACTGCAAATGAGAGAGGAACAGTAGAAAACAACCTTGATCATGCTCACTCCACTCTTCCTTTCAGCATCCATTCTCTGCCACTGTGTGACAGGATACTGGGCAAGATGGGTCTATGGTCTGACCCAGTGAATGGCAATTCTTATGTTCTTAAATTTAAAGCAGTTTACCTATGTGGTGGATGACACTGATGGTTGGCATTTAAACCAGTGGTTTTCTCACTAGCCAGTGATGCATCTCCATTAGCAACCCCCTCCACTCCCATCATTTTTTTTCTGGATTTAAGCTCATGTATATGTTCATGGAGCTGCTGAAGTACCCAATCAGTGCCTGGCCCTACTGTGTATGCTCAGTCTATGTGCACCTGCTAAACCCAGCCACAGTAAAGTCAGGGTAAAAAAATGTTCAGTACATTACTAGAAAACTGGCATTTAAAGGCACAAATGGAAATAGAATTCCATTCATTATAGCAGTCATGATAGAAAAAAAGACCTGAAATAGTGTTGTGACTTACTCAGCTATCTTGATGCTGACTGATGCACTAATCACTCATGGGTGCAACACCTGGCTCTGAAAAAACTCAGTGGGAGATTGACAGAGAATCTGGCCATGGAGCAGTAGAGTGGGGATTACTATTTAAGGCTAGACTTGTACATAATTTAATATAATTTTAGCACATGGTAAATGGGATTTCTGGTTCTTTCCCATACATTGAAGCTGGGGCAGAAGAGATTTTGTGCTGTCAATTTAGTGTCACTTATGTCTATAAAATATCAGATTCATATGTGAGTGCATGGAAAGGGATTAGATACTGAAAACAGTCGACAAAAGTAGGGAAGGCAAGACAAATACCATAGCAGGCTCAAAAGAACTCTTGCCTCTTTGAGTTCAGTAAATACAAGTAAATAGGGATACTGGCTATGAAAATACCCTCAAAGGATGAAGCAAAACTCTGCTGTACTTGGGGTGTGTGAGGACTTGTGTCTAGCAGTTACAGATCAGATTTTCCAAAGCACATAAACTTATCCCAATAGCAGTTGTGCTTCTGACTTACTCCCATGCATTTGACAATCCCAGCAAACAGAAGTACCTTTGAAAGCTGTTCAAAGTAGTAGCTTCTTCAAGGTCCTTGCACAAATGCTTACTTTTTTAGTTGGTGTTCCACCACTAATCATCATTGAGGCAAACCTTGTGGCTAGCCTGGCTTCTGACCCTGACAAAATAAAATCTGTCCCCTTTTTAAAATGCAGATCTTCATTGGGGGCTTTCCCCCACATTTCTGCCCTTATGTTAGCACCCTGATTTTCACTTCACTTTTATTGATAGTGTTTTTATTAGCATGTATTATATTATTAGTTCACAGAGGCAGGATCTTTATTACTAATAGGAGTCACAGGCCATGCTCCAAAACAATTACATTCTAAAAATTCAAAATTGACAGGAGACTGGAGGAGAACAAAAGACATAATATCCATGTGGTGACTGGTCATACCATGATATTACAAAGTTCTAATGACACAATGATGTTTTTATATACTTCCGTGTATATGAAAGCTTCTCAGATAACCAGCCCAGTCATTCTGTTCCCTGATTAGATACTAGTGGGCATTATAGCTAATTTCTGCTCTGAGAAGTTTTAAGTCTTAGAAGACAGTGAGAGAGAGCTCATTGGAATTCAGATGAATGGAAATGAGGTTGCTGAGGAGACGAGGAAGTTAGCAATCAATTTTTTGGGAGACCCGGGAGATCCGTTGTGAAGGAGAAGGAGTGAGAACTGGGCTGGGATGAGGACTAAGAGGTGGAGAAAAGGAAGATGGAAACCTCATTACTGGAAACAGATAGAAGATACGAGGTATAAAACTGGTAGGGAAAAGAGGAGATGAAGGATATGGTGATTAACATTGTTAATTTTCTCTTCAGAGGATTTGACATGCTCCATCATGTAGTCTGAAGGGGGAGAGGATATTGTCTTTGTTTCCCTTTATTTCTGCACAGCATCGTGAATACCTGTGCTGCTATATATTTAATAATAGCACTGTGTTGTGATCTCCAGATTTTCTTTTTGAGAAAGAAGAACCATACTGTGTGCCTGAATGAGTCCATGCAGCACACCCCTTCTTCTCTTCTTGATAAACCACATGGCAATAATAACCCTGGATAAAAAAGCTAGCAGCAATATTGTCTGCAAGAATATGATCATTTCTGACAGACAGCAGCCTTATCATTTTGGTAGGTTTATAAGCCATACAAGTTATTAATTAAAGTCAGTAAAATTCCACCAGAAGTGAATTTGGCCCCCTAGGCCATATGTGGCTCTGACTTAAAATCTTGATGTCATTTGGGTCAGATAGGAGCAAGAGAAAAAAATTGTCCTTTTCCATTTGAGACATCTATTTTGAGAATTTCACAAACAAAGCTGTGTGGCAGATGCAATTCATGTTTAGCAAAGTGATGCTAACACTTTACATCTGGATCAAAAGATTTTGAATTTTATTTTCCTTATATCTGGGACAAAGGAAAATGGTGGTGATGCCAGTTAATTGAATGCAGCAGCATTAGCACAAGTTACTCAGAATTTTTGCTAATAGCAGTGAAACAACTTCTTTAGTTAATACATCTTGTCCTAAATTATTATCTTAGGATAGTCTTCATGCTCCTCTTATATAGAAAATGCAGCAAGGGGAGGCGTAGAGGGGGAACTGCTCTAAATACACCATGGCCAGGTGTAGACATTACATTTTTACCAGTATAAGTGTTCGGAAGCTGGTCTATACCCATAACAGAACAGAATTTCACCACACATAGACTGGTTTAAAAATGGTGGAACCCAGACTAAGGGCAGTTTTACACATGCTCCAGGGATGTGGCGGGAGTGCTTTAATTAGATAGGCTCCAAGAGCTACTCTAATTAAAGTGTCATAGCATTTTGTGCTTCAGCATCCCCATGCTTCAAAATGGTGGTAGGGGTCCTTGAATTAAAACTCATTTGATGAGCTTTAGTTCAAGTGCCCCCACTGCCATTTTGGTACACATGATACAGAGGCTGGCTGCAGTGCAGTAATTACAATGGTCCAGCAGACTCGATTAATCAAGTCTGTTCCAATGTGCTGTAATTAGAGTGCATTGGAGCAGCCTCGCAGAATGTCTACAGGCACCCAAAGATTTGCCTCCTTTCCACCAAAGAGCAAATGTGTGTTCTGTTCACTATTGATCTGAACTAGGCCACTTACAGAAAATTACATAACTTAGATTGATTCTACCTCATGCTTTTTGAATATCTGGACATAGCCTATGAGACTTACATTTACAGGGCTTTGCAAAAAGGGAATATTTTCAGTGATCCAGAGTGTGAATACATTTTCTTGAATATTAGGTTTGAGTACTGGGCTACCTGAAGTGTGACTTCGTTATCCAGAAGGACTGCCTCTGTTATAATAGTAGAGGTGGAGGAAAGACAGAAAATCTGTTCTATGAAGGGTTTTGAGATTTAAAAATTTGGCTTCATTCTGAATTTGAAGGAAAACCTAACAATTTCAAAATTTCCCATGGAGGAAAGTTCTGAGAACTCTTTTCTTATGGATCAAAACAGCACAAGATAAAAAAAATGGAAATAACTCACTTTGAACTGAAATTTTTTAAAATGTTGGGTTGTGTAATATAAAACTCTAACAATGTTCAACACACACAATTTCAAAATGACAAATTGAAAGGCCGCATCCAGATAAGCACGGCCATGCGCTTTGTGGCATCGCAGACATACCACATACACACATACACATTCAGGTGTTCTCCGCATTGCAACATAGCAGCATTGGGGGAGGGGGGGGGGTTGACCATGGGGGATCCTGGGGTCAAAAAAACCTGCCCCTCCCAAAAAAAGTGGGGCGGCGCACATGGGGACAGCATGTGCCACCCAAAACTGGAGCCTGGCCAGCTGGAACCACAGTCCAGCTGCCAGCCAGGCTCTGAGTGGCACGATCACTGCTGCTGCAGCCCAGAAGGCCCCCAGATCCCCAGGTAAGGCTGCTGGGACCAGTCCACTGCTGGCCCCAGCCTCTCAAACCCCACCTCGGGTAACCTGTTGTGCACCAGAAGGCACTGGCACAGGCGTTCCCCAGGGACAACTAGCAGTGGCACAAGGTCTCCTGCTGCTAGTTGTCCCTGGGAAACAAATACCCATGCTTGTGTGGATGCAGCCAAAGAGTTCATTCTAAGAATGCCAAAATGGAACCTTTTGAACTTGGAACCTGTTTAACTATTTGGCTAGGGAGAGAACTTACACATAAACCAGTTTAAGTGATCAGAAACTGGTTTAAACCTGTAACAAAACAAGTTCAGTGCACATAAATCAGTTTCAAAATGGCTGAAACTGGTTTAACATAAACCTGGTAGAATGTAGTATCAGACTTAACTGATTTAGGTCAAACTGGTTTATGGAATGTCTGTCCCAGACCTTTCTGTTTTCTGCTGAGATGAAATTCTGACAAAATCTATCTAATTTCACAAAGCGTATTCTGAAAGAATATGGTTCCAATAAGATTGTTTGGCCAGCTCTCATAATTAGTAGTTCTCTCAAATGAGTAGGAGCACAAAGGTGAGTTAATGTTAGGACCATTAATTCCTACATGATTTTTCCGTTGGAAATCTGCCATTTTAGGAGGGAGCATTCAGTTCTTTACCAGCACTTCATCTGTTCTGCCCTGTCCCTGTTTTCCCCAGTTTATTTTAGTACAGGGTTCCTTCTTCCTTTTTGGAAGGAGAATGTTGACACCCAAATAATTGGGCATGTCTACACGAGACAGTACTGTGCAGTCATTATTGCGGATTTATTTAGTACTTGTATTAACAAGTACTAAATAAATATGCAGTAACCAGAGTTACTGTGCAGTATGGCTGATGAATGTCTTTTACTTGACACTATTGCGCAGTAGCCTAATAATACTGCGCAGTAGCATATTAGCACTGTCCGCTGTGACATGCCACTGCTCAGTATTTTTTGGCTACTGTGCAGTCAGTGTCTCATGTAGATGCATCCACTGACCTCTAACACTAAAATATACTACTGTTTGGGAGATAATCATGTCAAAAGCAGGGATCAATGAATACCCAGGTTGTGTCATTTTCAGCTCTTGATAGTAAAGCTTAAGAGAGTTGCACAGAATCATTTAGAATTATCTAGTATTTTAAAGTGCAGGATTGTGAGTCAGTAAATCCGAGCTTTATTTTTGCCTAGAATATGCCATACAATATTTGACCTCATAAGAGTTACACTATTTGTGTTTCAGTTTTCCCCATTTGTAAAACGGAGATTAATGAGTCTTGCCTAACTCACTGGAAGATCAAGAGGCTTCATTTATTAGTATTCATTCATTTATCTTATAAGGAAGAAGCTTTAGAAAAGCAAAATGTTATTAAGAGTCCTGATTGTACTTTCCTGGGCCATACCTTACTTGAAATTTTGGTGTGAGTAAGTTGTGAAGAATTAGGTACTTTATTGTTTAGTTCAGGGAGAAGTCATTTCTCTCCGTTGATGAAATCAGGGTTATAAAATATAGCTAGGTAGGTATTCTCTCTCTCTTATTTTGTGTTAGTAATTTTTTTAATGTAATTTCTTTTAATGAATTTAGGGCCTAATCTTGTTCTTTCACTTATTTTGTCAGTGACAAAACTTCTGTTGCTTAAGATAGGAATGTGATTTCTTATCAGCTAAAAGATAGACTGGTGTCCTTGGTATTTGCATTTAGCCACAGAACAGGTACTGCATCACCATTACAGACATCTTCAATACAGCCTGACAATGTGCAATATATTGGCTAGGAGGGATCATTGTGGGGTCAGAGGGTAGTTCTATTTCCTTACTAGTCAGTCCTTGGCTTCTCAGCTGAGGCTGCCAACAAAGCTATTAATTAACGCCAATTGTGGTGTTTTTGTGATGGAGACACCTGTCCACTAGGCACTGGACTGAGACCACCAAATTATTTTAGATAGGTCAGCAAACAGCTGTCAGACAGCGTAATTTGATTCTTTTAATTTGGAAAGGGATCTTATTCACAGATTGAGCTGTATGCCTGCTGACGAGCTTTCACGTATTATATTGTACATAATGTGCATGATTAATGCTTGTTTATTGGAACCATTTTACATTGTGACAATGCTTTGCACCCCCACTCTGTTTTTTTTTGTGCCAGAGATAATGTAGCTTTGAGTTAGTGGGAACCAGTTATGGAGGAGGTGATGTAGCATGTAGCATTAAAGCTACTTACTAGATGAGTAAGAAACATACTGCATTTACAGAGCAGAACTAACAGTTTATTTGAAGCTGCTGTTCTGCTTAACTGGTAACACATCAGCATTTAATGCTTTTCTGCAGGTGGTAAACATATTCAAAAGCATCTATGGCTTTTGTAGCATTACTTTTCAATGTTTTAGCTCAGGGATGCTTTGCATGATGTAAGGTGTAGCATACTCCAGCTGGTTACTAGAGAAACACCAGTTAGTTTGCTAAGCGCTCAGTGGACAGTCTGTAGCTGATCTATAGCTCGTTTGAGTTTTACAAGTGTTTAGTTTAAAGAATACATTGAGGCTGATGTTTCTCCTGTTATTTTTTTTTGTTGGGTAGTGCTGGGATTTTGACCCAGGACCGCACGGTCCTCCTGGACCGGCTGGTGACATCATCAGAGGACCATCTGGTGGATGCATGGGCTTGGTGGGTAGAGGACATGGCCCGTGAGGACATGCAGGACCGGGAGTTCCAGGTGCAGCTCCTGACCCTGGAGTGCAAGTGGTTGGAGGCCTTGTGGGAGCAGACCATGGTCCTGGGCAGGGCAGTGAAGGCCATGGATGACAACTACTGGGTACCTGCACCATCCTAGCCCCAGTAGTCACCTTCATGCCACCCACTGCCTGGGCCCTGACCTTAGCCCTGCCTACTCCCTGGCAGCTGCCCACTGTTCAGCAGCAGGACCCCGCCTGGGCCTGGGTAGAGGTGCAGCGCTACTTCCACCAGCCAAGATCCCTTGGCTTGGCCCCCACCCCGGCTCCTCTGCCACTCAGCACCCACACCTAGGCCCAGGCTCACCACTCTCTGCAGCTCTATGGGCACAGAGCCAGAGCTCTCTGCAGCACAGCTAGGACTGTGTGCTGGCCCTGTTGGCTCTGGGCACTAGCTGCTAGAGGTAGGAGTCACCCACACTGGGGGACCACCGGCTGCTCTCACCCCTGGGTGAGCCCCATGCCTGCTGGACTTGCTGTGGTGCATGCACACACAGGGAAACAGCCAGAGGCTGGGGTGCTGGCTGCCTGTCCCTGGGTTCAGCTCCCTAGGTGCCTTCACCCCATGGCTCACCACCCAGGACTGCACACAAACTACACTGTAAATAGTTTGCACAGGGAAGAGGGTGTTTTATTTTTGGAGGGCCTCTGTTGTTGGGGTGGAGGGGGTGGGAGATTCTGTTTGTTGGGGATGGAGTGGGGTCTATTTGATGTGAGGGAAATAAAAACTGTTCTTCTGAGACATGTCTGCAGTCAGCATGGTGGCGGGGGATGGGGGGGGGTCCATGGATGGCTATTCAGCACAGCAGGGAGTGCAGGAGGAGGTGGTCAACCAGCACCCTCTCACACCTGGTGCCCTGGCTCCTGGGGGAAGGTGTTCAGCTTGCCCAGGGCCTCGGTGGGGAACTTGTTGCTGTTGCTCTTACAGCTACCACAGGTGGTACTCCCACTGCCAGGCGTTCTCCATCTGCCGTGCCTCCTCTACCCAGACTTCATGGAAGAGCTCCCCCTAGGCCTCACATATATTATGCAGCATGCAGGCTGCAATGATGATACGGGGGAAATTATCCTCAGCAAACTTGAAGTGGGTGGTGAGGGTGCACCAGCATCCCTTGAGGTGGCTGAAGGCACACTGCACAAGGGTGTGGATCCAGCCCAGTTGAAGTGAGTTGGTGGGAATCCAGCTGGCCAGTGTAGGGCCATATGAGCCAGGGTAGCTGCCCCCAGTATAGGTGGGGTCCCTAATGAGGAGGGGTAGGACCACCACAGTGCCAAGTTGCAGTTCTGGAACTCCTGGCATGTAGTGGCCACTCTCCACAAGGGTTGGCAGGACTGAGTTGCAGAACATGCGGGCATTGGGCACAGCCTGCCTAGCTGGCACTCAAGGTGCTGCGATGGTTCATGATGGCCTGGAGCACAACTGAGTGAAAGTCCCTCCAGCTATAATAGGGGTGGCCACCATGGGATAGACAGGTGATGTGGATGTGTGTCCCATTGAGGGCCCCAGTGTACTGGGGGAATCCCAGACCACAGAACCCTGCCACCACCATCAGGGGGTCATGCACCCAGAGTATGGTGTGCCCCAGCATGTCCTGGAGGATGCTCGCCTCACCCTTGCCCACCCCAAAGAGATGGCCCACATAGTGGAGGCTGGTGGGCATGGCCAGCTTCAGCTTCAGGAGGTCCTGGAAGGTGGCCTTGGTCAACTGGAATGCCTCCAGTTACTGCTCATCATCCCAGGTGTACTGGATGATGTATAGCCACTACACAAGAAGGAGTGAGGCTGGAGGCCCAGGAGAGTCAGGGCGGCCCTGGCAGCT
>NW_005841954.1:1891543-1909504 GCF_000455745.1 Alligator sinensis
AGGTGCACAGTGGTGGCAGCCCTGGGACAGTGTGCTGTGGCCAGGCAGGTGGTCACTGCACATGGGGGAGCCAGGAGGCCCCAGACAGCTGTGGGCCAGCTGGCGGTTGGAATGGCAGGCCAGCAGGGCCTGTGTGGGGGCCAGCAGGAGCCTGAAGTTCTGGTCATCTCTGCCAGGGGAACGGGCTGGAGCAGCCATAGCGCAGGCATGCAGAGGCAGTGAGGAGAGAGCTGCTGCGTGCTGCCCCTATGCTGTATATCCTGCTCCTGACCAGGGGAATGGGTGTCCAGGGAGCAGAAAATGGGGCTGGTGGCAGCTGCAGCCAGAGCCTTGAACTCCCCGCAGTGGTGGCAGGGGCTCATTGAAGGCTATAGGATGTGGTAGCAGTTTGGTACTAAGAGCAGAAAATCTGCTGCCACGTTTCTGCATGTGTAGACACTTGCCCGGGAGTGATTACTTGCAAGTAGTTTACTTGCAAGTCAACTGATCTCAGATCAAATGCACTTGTAGACGTGCCCACTGGTAAATGATGTAGGAACATTTCATTGAGGGTTTGAGTGATGGCTTCAAGCAGATCATTAGATGTGGTGCAGAATCAGTACCTACGTAAAGTTGTGCTTGCCTATCAACAGGAATTTAAACAGTGGGTTTAGGTAGATAGCCAGCAACTGAATGGTGGTTTAAGTGCCTTAAAGGATCTGGACACAAGTACCTCAAACTGATCCAGTCTTTTCTGATCTTGAATAACACCAATCACAAGCAGTTATTCTGCACAAGATGGATGATGACAGAAAATTCCTATTGCTTCCTGTGGGTGCATTCCTAAGTGATCTACATGATCAGATCCTCTCTCAGCTGGGTTCTCCATCTGACACCAATTGTTTGATGGATGCAAACTTAATAAAGCTTTTTAGGCAATGCCACAATCCATGGGAAGGCCAAATTATATGTAATTTCTTTATAAAACTGGAGACCAGGAGGGTAGCCCATATTTTAGTGAGATTTGAAAAACAATCTCTAATCATTTGCATTGGCCTTGCCTGGCCTTTCCATATTTTTTTATATTCTTTATGAAAAAGCACGAACATAGCATTCAAGGTTGGGCATACACTGATTTATATAATGGCTTTATATAATATTTTCAAAATTATGTTTTAAGGAGGTAGAAAATAACCCATTTCCTGGTTTGCTTTTTTTAACTGTTACTGTCCCTTGTATGTACTTTTCCATTGAATCATCCATAATTATAACTAGGTCTTTTTCTTGAGTTAATTTACAGCCTCTCAATGTGTATGAATAGTCCATATTGTTTCTTCCATTGTGTATTACCTTGCCTTTGTTTACAATGAATTTCCTCAGCCAATTTCATTTCATACAGCCCACTCACCTAGCTTTGTTAGGTACTTCTGAAGCTATTCAGAGTCCTCTCAGGCTTTGATTGATGAACTGATTTGGTGTCATCTGAAAATTTTGCCACTTCATTTTTCATTCCTTTTCACAGGCCACTAATATATTAAATAATACTGTTATAATCACCCTGCTATTAGCCATTTTTCATGTTGAAAAATTAGTAAATCCAATAAATAATAATAATTATAATACAAATTTACCTTTCATCCTATGACTATATTTAGTTTCATTAATAGTCTCTTTTGCTGGGCTTTGCCAATGGCTTTTTGAAAGCTCAAACAAATTGCATCTAACCTATTTTCTTTATTTACAAGGGGGTGCCAGCAAATTTTCACTAAAAACTTTTGTTGTGGTCACACTTCTGCTTTATAGATGAGATTCTTTCTTGAATAACTTTACACTGAATTTCTCCACCATCTGTGACTCCCTGAAGGCTTAAAGCTTCAGGCTGTATCATATAATCAAATACATCCTGCCATTGGTCAACTTGAGCTCATTTCATTTGCTCTCTTAACTTCTCCTTTTCTTTTACTGTGCTGTGGGTTTTCCTTTTAATGTTTGAATCTTTCTTGATTTTTCTGTTGTTCTCCAGCTAAAGTTTAAGTCACATTTGTATAAAATTCACATGAGAAACCTTGAAATCTTCAGGAAAGTAGAGCATATTTGTTCTGTTTGAAAATTTGGCCAGATCTGTAGCAGCTTTGCAACTGTTTTCAACTTTATCATATAGCTGATTGAGAGAATTAAAGGAATTTGTTTAAAGTAACTCCTGGCTGAGTGCTGGGAGCTCCATGTTGTTAGGCTATAAGCCTGTGTCCCTCGCCTTGTTTCTTGGCCTAGTTGGTGTTGGCAGAAGGGTCCAGAAAAAGTGAACTTCTCATGTCTGATGAGGTAGCGACCTAGTTTTTGCCATTGAGCATGCCCAGTTGAAGCCATGCCACGTTACAGTTTTGGTGCCAAAGGCCCGTAGGTAACAAGTTACCTATCCTGAGAGGATCAGTGAGGTGATTGGTGTATTGTGTGATTGATAACACCTCTGGGTGAGTGATTGGGTCATAGTTTGATTGGCAGCGGTGGTGCGATTGAATGCAATAAAAAGGGTTTGCACGTGAGGCTGGGTGTGACCATGTGCATGGAACATGAGACTGCATACACCTAAGGGTGTGTGGGCATGGTCTGGCTGATGGTTGCCCAAGGTTTGAATGAGGAATGTCTGCATTGTGGGAATTGCCTATTTCAATCCTATATGTTGGCTGGAGGAGCAGCTGGAGCTCCAAGGAGGGGGTCTGAAAGTACGAGCATAGATTGAAGGCAGAGTGAGTGAGGGCTCAGAGTAGCCAATATCTCACCTGTGTGTTGGTGCCTGTGCTTGACTGGTGAGTGGATGAAGGGTGAGGGTCTGGGGCACTGATACCTGTGGAGATAGTGAGTCTGTGTGAGAGAAGCGGCTGCAGCAAGTGCTGACAGCATAAGAGAGTGGGATACTGCTCTCTAGACCCCTCTGTTGGTTAAGCATTGGCTTTGGATTGCTTTTATTGTATATCTGTTGCGTTGTTATCGTTGATATTGATTGTTTACTTTGTTGATGAATATATTGATTATTACCCCTCAATCTTGAGTTGTTGTCTTTGATTCACTAATTAACTATCTAGCGTCAGATTAGAGCCAGGATGCAGGCTAATGACATGATGAGAGCAGGACCCCACCCCTTTCACTGAGCCAATCCTTAACTGGGCTTAACAACCCCAACTAATTAATTAAAGATTCACAGCTCAACAATGTACAATGTGGCAGGACAGAGCCCTCCTGGCCTGATGGCATGTAGACCGGGAGCCACAGGGAGGTGTGTGCCATCAGATTGGGCTGGCTTCACGCTGCCACGTGCAGCTCCCTGGAGTGCTGGGAGCCCCATGCGGAAGCATGGAGCTGGCTTGGCTTGGCCTGATGGTGTGCGACTAGCCTGCAGTGCCGTTAACCACAAGTGTTGGCATGGAGCCAGCCTGGTCTGGGTTGAAGGCTCATGCCAGTGGGCTGGGCCAGCTCCATGCCACATGTACAGCCTCCTGGACTCAGCTGGAGCCCAGCACCACCAGGGGCCTCTGTCTGCTTTGGGCCATGAGTGCCCCAAGGGCCTGCTGCCTACTGCTACTCATATTGCATATTGTCTTGGGTACAGTTGGGCAAGTGTCGAATGCGGGTAAGCTGCTATTTTGCCTCTGCTCACAGTTAACCTGTCTTAAGAACTGATTCATCTGTATTGATTTCTGGCAATGTGCAAGTTTCCAAATGGAACTTATACTTGAAAAAATATACTTGAACATGCCCAGAATGTACATCAGCACACCTACATATACTAATATATAGCATCACTACTTTTCAACTTGTCTAGGGAAACTGAATGTTTGTGTAAAATGTAGACTGTGAGAAGCACTTACACTGTCAATGCTCAATACAGGATGCAAGACCAGAAACCCATGAGTGCAGCTCATGGACCTGAAGTCCCAGAAATCTTGAATGCATTCAATGACCCATAAAGAAGCACAGAGTGTTTCTCTGTTCTCTTGTCGTAAAGCCAGTTTTTAATAATTCTGGCCACTCCAGTAATGGTTTGGTGCTTGTGATAGACAGCTGGCTCAGACAGCCAGTTACAGAGTCTGAGAGTCCCATAAATACATACATAGGCCAGCTAGCTTTTTTTTGCAAAACTCCCACATTGTTTGTTTTATTAGTTACTGTTTTTCACTTGTTGCTTTTCCTGGCTGTATAAATAATAATATCCAATAGTCTTGTTAGCCTTAGTAACAATGTAGCATTCCTTTCTTAGACCCACTTAGCAATAAAAAATACCCCCAACCAAACCAAACCAAACCAAACCAAACCAAACCAAAAACAACCATCTGGGACAGTGTGGGCACATTCAGATGAGTGCAGACATGTGGTATGTGGCACTGCAGATATTCCCCACACTGCAACTTTGCAATGTGGGGGGGGGGGTTTATGTCCCTGGGAGATCCTGCAGTCAAAAAATCTATGCCAAAAAAAAGCAGGGCAATGTACCTGGCGGCAGCATGCACCACCCAAATCCAGAGGCCAGCCGGAGCCTCACTCCAGCTTCTGGCCAGGCTTCCTGCTGCAGGAGCACTGTGGCTGAAGCTCCCTGAGGCCCCCAGGCCCCCAGGTAAAGCTGCTGCGGTCAGCACAGTTGCTGGCCCCAGCTTCCCCTACCCTACTCGGGGTAACCTGCTGCACACCAGAGCAGGGATGGATTAATGCATGGGCCCCTGGGGCCTTGGTTCAGGGTCCTCTGCCAATCAGGGCCCCCCTGCGGTGCCAAGGGCAGTGTGCCCCAGGCAGGCATCCTGGCTATGGGCATCCAGGGTGGGCAGCGCATGCCTCCTCCCCTCTGGCTGAAATTGTCCCTTGATTTCAAGTGGGGCAGGATTAGGTCTTTGTATTGGACTATTTAGTTTATAAGATACATCTCTAGCCTGCCCTTGTTTTGTGTCCTAGCAATGAATTAGAAAAATTGCCTGAGCCGGAGAAAATTCCTTTCCCAGCTGGGTAATCATTAAGAGCAGTTTGTGGGATAGGCAGCAATTTCAGAGGTGAATTAAGCCAACCAAGGCATATCAGGTGAAGCTGCTGGCATTCTTCATTTTTACAATGCTCTATGTTCCCTGACCATCTGTTTCGTTACATCTGTAGAGCACTTTCTGCATGCTTACCATGCAATAAGAGCCAGTTATATGTGTGGGTGTAAGTTAGGAAGCAAAATCTTGCCTGAAATTAGTAGCACTCCACTTTCTTATTCCATCTGAAGACTTTTGTGGGGAAAAAAAAATCACAAAATAGTCAACCATATTTCTTGTTTTTGGTACTGACAATCCATGGGCATTTTTACACTTGCTGTGGGACATGGCGCTGGATGCTTTATTTAGCGAGCTGCGCTAATTAAAAGCACCCATGCATCATGTGTATCAGCATCCCCACATATCCCTGTGCTGAAAAAATAGTGGTGGGATGTTTTGAACTAAAGCTCATCAAACGTTTTATTTCAAAGTGCTCTGCCACCATTTTTTCAGTGCAGAGATATACTGGGATGCTGATACACATGACGTGGAAGGCTGCTGGCGTGTGTCAGTTTCTGTGCTCCACCAGACCCAATTAATGAAGCATGTCAGAGCAGGCTCCCCGCACGTATCTAGGAGCCCCATAATACCTACTCTCTCCATTTTTCATTTTCCAAAGTGATTTCAGATACATTTGGTGCAGTAAGTGACTGTTTACAGTCAGAAGTATTTTGTAATGTCCTGATGCAAATAGTGTGTTGTTCAAACCAAGTTTGCGTTTGCCTGAGACTTAGGTTTAGTTCTCAACTCTGAACCAAAAACTCTGTGGATTTACCTAGTTCATTCAAAAATCACTTCCACAGACAGAAGGGATAAAGCCTTAAACATGAAATTTCAATTTAGGTGCATGGGGGAGTGTTTAAATCAGTCTCGGTTCTGAACCTGGCATATGGTTTTGGTTCTAACATTAGAATATTTCTGCTTGGCCATGTCTACATATGTGCTTAACTGAGGACAAGACTAGCTACAGAGTAAAGTGTCACTGTCACTTTACTCCGCAGATGTATCTTATAAACTAAGATAACATGTACGATGCTATTAGGCCACAGTAAACCATTTCATGTCACAGTAAGATAATACTGTTGGGGAGAGTACTATTTTACAGCAGGGTAATTAACTGCAATTAAATGCATGTGTAGATGCTGACCATGGGTGTATATTGCACCTGGTCAGCCCTGGCAGCCAGAGGCCAGATTCTTGCCTGCTGCCTAGCCACATGGCTTTGCACTTTCAGCACCCTCATGCCCCAGCTAGCCCCTCCACTGGCTGATGCTGACACCTGGAGCCTGGAGCTGACCCCCTGTTTCCCCAGTTCTGCCCTGACTCATATTGCTACTGTGCCAGGCGTACATGTAGATGCTGCACCTGGGAGTAGTTTACTCTTACTCAAACTGCTCCAGGATTTATTGCTTCAAATTAATTTCACACGTAGATGCACCTTTTATGTCTGTTCTTGAAGGGTTACAGCTCTGGATGGTGGCAAGTAATGAGAGATGATTTCTTCTTATCTCTGTCTCAGACCTCCTCTGTAATCTTCTTCCTTTTAAAATCTCATGTCTCTCCATATCACATCTGCTACCACGAGTCATCCCAATTTCCAACTTTCCTCATGTTTATAAACTACATATCTAGATGTATATATTTCTTTTCTAAATATCAAAATGAATTCATAATAATGCAAAACAAGCTCTTGAAAGTGCCATGTGCCTTCTCACATGTGACATCTCTATTTATATTGAAATCTCCTCTGAACAGAGACTTTGTACAGTGCCAGTAAAGGATGGGGAAAGGTGAAAGTGAAAAAAATGAAATCTAATAAAATTTGACAAGTATATTTGGGGTTGAAACTCTTAACATGCCAGTAATAAAATCCATTACACTGAAGCCCTCCATATTATAAGGGTGTAAAGGAAGGATGATTGAGTTAGGGCCTAAATATTTGCCACCCCTTCCCCCCTTTTAATTTTGAAGGGAATTCTCCATGAGTCTGCCATGTCCTTCATTCTCATTCAATGCAGATTGATTCCTCCTCTTTTTGCTCACTAATCGGATAGCTAGTAGATGATCAACTTGGTAGTTCTGTATGTGGGGATGTGGTGGTGGTGGTGGGGAGCATTGAACCTCTAAGCTGGAGTGAATGTACACACATGCCTGGAACTTAAGGGACCATGTGGGCTATAGGCCCTTGAAGTTTACAGCCAGGCTGGGCATGTGGCATTTCCAGAATTATGGGGCATTAGCTGAAAGCCCCTGGACATTTAAAGATTCTGGAGGTGACCTGAACAGTGGAAGCCAAGTGACATGGGAGCAGGGGCCCCAAGCTTCTGAAGTGAGAGTGAGAACCACGAACTGAGAATTGCACCCTTGCATGTCTGCCACTGCTTCCATCCGTCCATCTACCCTTCCAGCCTTCCACCCATCCCATTGCAGACAGACCATCACATACCCATTGACACTGAGACCCCATGGGCACTGCCACAGATAATGGATGAACCTGGCTTGTCTACTGCTGTTGGCTACAAATGTCCAACTCGGGATCCTTAAAATTCTGGTTTATTAGGTGGATTGAAGCACTGTAATGAAGTTAAATCATAAACCTTGGGGCTGGTCCCCCCCCCCACACACACACACATGCACACACACAGTAGCAAGCTACAAGAGTCAGGTATACCTATCCCACAGGCACTGGAGTCTGCCGTTGAGGCTTCTTTCAGCGTGGTGTTATCTTCCAGAAGGGGGTCGCCGGCTGGTCCTTCTGGCTGGTCAGGTCAGGTTGAGTTGGAGATCAAGAGGACACCGCTGAGGGTCACTTTTCACTGCTTTTTATCTGTCCTTGGCAGACTTTGGTGACTCCCCAGTTTTCAGGTTTGCCCAATCCAGGGGTTGTTGACCCTTGTGGGACTTCCCCCTCCGTGGCTACTGGATGGCATCTGTCAGCCCCAGGGGTCATCCGCATGTACGTGCAGGTTTGGGAGTCTGTTGATGAATTTTGAATAGGGCTTTGGGAGCGGTTGATCTGGAGATATTCAGTCCAAAAGTTGGTCCCCGGCGTTGATTAACTCAGGCCAGGGCTTCTAGCCCTTGATCAGTGATGTTTAGAGATGTCCCAATTGCTACATTGTCTTCTGTTGAGTTCTTCCATTGGTTGATCTGCAGTTTCCTTAGGTGTTAATAGCTGCCTGCTACCGTGTTACACATTCAATCACTGATTCACTCGCTCTTTCAGGGGCCAGCCTGATACAGGGAAGGGCAGTTTGATTCCTGCCCTTGTTAACATTGTTACAATGTATAACTTACTTATGAAACTAAACACATTTAGTTGAAAGTTGAAAGGTGAGGAGTATAAAATATAAGCTACAAAAGTAATGCCATGGCACACAAATAGATAAAAATACCAAAATACAAGGGGAGATACAAAATGCACACACACAAATTTCAAAACACAATTCCTTATCTTAAAGTGAAAGAAAGAGGAAGGAAGAAAAGGTAGAAGAGGAAAAACATATCCAAGGAGGGGAGAGCAACTGCAGGCAAGAGGAAAAGGGGCTTTCTGCTACACTGCCACCAGCCAAGCCTGGGAGTGGCAAGTGGAATTGTGGGGAAATAAAGGATCTCATTGCCATTTGGGGTGAGGAGAACATCCAGCACCAGCTCCAGATAGGGCATCAAATCAGTGATGTCTTCAAGCCCAGCAGATGCTCATGCAGGGCTACAACAGAAAGTGGGAGCAGTGCCTCACCAAGACCACAATGATGAGGAGGCATTGTTATAGCATGTTTGAGGCTAGAAAGAAGTCTGTGGGCTTGGGGCAGAGTATGCTGTTCTACATGGACCTGTCCCACTTTGCCAAGAACAGGGCAGATGACACCCCCCACATCCAAAGAACCAGGAGTATTCTGGAGGAGTCACCCACAGGGACCACACCAGAGAAGGAGGAGGAGGCAGCACAGGGAGACCCTGGGACACTATTCCCAAACAGGAGCCATGGCTATTCCAGAGTGAATCCTATTACACATCTCTGCTCCCTTCCCAGAGGTGTGGAGTACCACCATAGCAACTGCTGTGCTGGCATGAGCCACAGAACCTCTGACCACTACACCTGACACTTCTCCTGATGAGCCACACACAAGGACACTGTGTAACCTGTGATGTCCCAGCTCCACATGGCCATGACTGGGACTCAGAGCCCCTGGGGGGAGTGGGAGGGGGTGGAAGGAGAGAGGAAGGAAGGAGCAGAGGGGAGACCTGAGGCTGCTACAGGCCATCCCTCGTGGTAATATCCCTCTCTCAGGCCATTATAGCTGAGAAGCCCACAAAGGGATTGGGGCTGGTGGGGGATGATGAGGTAGGAATGCTGGGGTGTAGGGGAGGATGAATCATGCACTTTCCCCCCATCCCCACCCTCCCCAGATGAAGCCTGGAGCCCGGCCAAGCACCAGTTTCTGCCCTGCCCACCCTGCACTCTTGGATGCTTGGATGCATGTTCCATTCAGTGGGATTATAAAGCTGCATAATTGACACATCCTTGTCATTTCTGTCAGGGCCATGCTGTGCTCCATGGTGGATTTGAGCCTAAGCACAGATACTTCAAGCACTTGAGTGTAAACAGCTCCTCCTCCCCCCGAAGCACTCAAGGAAAAGCCTTAATAGCATTTATTGAGCTCAGTAGGCAAAAGGGCAAACGGCAGTTTTGAGAGACAGGATCCCCAGACCAGGGACAGGAGATACAATATAGAGATGTCCAACAACTGCTGAAGGAATGAGGAAAATGTATCCCCTTGACAAAAAAACCCCTCCCTCCCTCTAAGTCCAGGAAAAGGACACATGTGAAGGAAGGATTCCTGCATGGGAACCATTAGCTCAGACACTCAGCTGTTGCTGCCAGGCTGACTCCTGGGTTCCATGGAGAGGCTGGCATGTAGCTAACAGCAATTCCCTCCCATGTTTCCTGATCTGATCCATGGGGGAAGTTCAGTGGGTGCCCACTGATTCTGTTTCTCACGGCACAGACTCTCACTGTATGGATCCCCTCAGGGCACCCCAAAAGCCCCCTCCCATGATTGCAGGCCTATTTTGGCCTCGACCCCCCCCCCAACCCTGTAAGATAACCAACCTCTCCCCCTTGTCTGCAAGCTCCATATCTGTGTGCAGAAGGCCTGCACACAGTAGCCAGCATGGTGAGTCCAGGATGGGTGGCTGAACACCTGCTGATCAAATGAAAGAAGTGCATATGAGGTACCAGGGAAATGAAGAAGAGATATTACAAGCTGTGATCACAGCCTCTGAGCTCAGGACATGCACCATTGATTCCTGCCGCCATGGGCTGTAAGACTGGCAGGGGGAATGAATCAGTACATGTACAAGGGAAATGGACAGATGAGGGATGCTTACACCTGAGCTGCCGGGTCAGATGACTGAGGGCTCCAGATGGCCATCCACTGTTTGGGGGAGACACCCCACAGTGCAGCAGAGCTGAGAGTTACCATGACAGGATAAGCAGTTAATGTACATGGTCCTGGATCGCTGGCAGTCACTCTGTAGGTGCAGGTCTCCCATGTGGTTCCAGGCCAGTCCTGAAGGGGTGCAGAATGGGCAGGAGAGCATGGTGCACCTGCCATCTGGGACAGGTGGTTGCTGGGGCAGCTTCTGGTAGCAGTGCCTGGTGACCCCAGTTCATCCACCCATCACCAGAAGGCCCAGGGTGGAACTCTTCTGCTCCTCATTGCCCCTCTTGTGGTCCAGGTCCTGCTACAGGAGAGAAATAGCCTTGGTGGGGATAGGCAGCCCCCTTGCTTGGCTGGCTGCCTGACGTAAGCCGTAGGCATTGCTGAGGGCTGTGGGTCTGTGGCCATCGAAGAGTGAGACATAGCCACAGAAACCAAGGGGGCAGGGGTCCCATGTGGGAAGCTCAGCAGTCTTTGGCTGCAGCAGTGATGTCTCCTACCCTGCAGTTCTCTCAGACAGACATCGGGTCCAGGATCACACAGCTATCCACTCCTACATAGAGAAGTTCTTGGTTTTGACTCCAGACCCCTGTAAGTAGGGTGTCAGGTCGAAAGCCCCCTTCCCCATGCCTTCCCCCCAAGGTTTCGTGTTTGTTGAATTCAGGCCCTGTGGCATTGTCGCTGATCCCAACCCCACTTTCAGGTTCTTTTGTCCTGTTCTCAATCCCGCCCCCGTCCCCTTTGCCACCACCAAAGTTTGCTGTTTTGTGCTGTTTGGAAGGAGGGACCAGACTGAGACATGTTCAACAGATTTTCTTTATTAAACTGTCTTAGAATGAACTATTGGGTTCAGAAGATTCCCCGCACTTGAACAAAGGACGTACTCACAGTTGTTCTCAATCTTGCAAAGCTTTATTTAAGGATACTCACAGTGGCAGGCAATAGGACAGAGCAGAGAGGATGGTCACTTCACATCGGCTCTAGGTGGCAGCTGCCACCCCACGTAGTTCCCCTGGCCCCAGAGCGTCCCGATCCCGGGGATGCGATACCCTGTGCCGGGGCTCTGTGCAAGTTAAAACTCTTGCCAGAGTGGAGGAACTTCTCATAACTTAAGAATGTACAGCTTATATAGTCTGGAGTAAATAACATTATCTCAAACTAGGGATTTGGTTATCTCAAGCTAAGAATTTGGGGATGAGTCGTGATCCAACACACCTGGTGTTTACCACATTCCACTGTATTACAACAGTCCATTATCTAGGTTCATGGTTCAGTTACACTCACAGAGCAAGAAGCTACGTGCTGTTTCGCTGGACTACTTTGGAGTCAGAATACAAAACTCTTGCTATTAGCATTTAGCAAAGCCCTTACTATTACATAAACACAGGAATAGTTTGGTAACTGCAACATTTTAAGCTAAGGCATGTCTCTTCCTTGTGCTGCATCCCTCCACACCTGGTGTGTTCCCCTGGAGGAGGAGGTGGGGTTAGGAGGGGGAAAAGGAAAGGGGGATGGTACCTGAGTAGCCTGGGTTGTAAGCAGTGGTGCTCATGACACAAGGCCAGAGGAGCCCAAGGCAGGAAACCCATGGTCCAGTGCCAGGGTGTGAGTACCTGAAGTCCTCTGGCCCTACACATTTGGGGGTGCTCAACCAGGACTTCACAGATCTAGACTGCTTGCTGTTGTGCAGGGCCGGGACCACACACATTGGAGGGGGGCTCTCCCTCTCCCCCATCCCTGCACTGAATGTGGTCATGGGGCCATGCCTGGTCCGGAGTTGAAGTGCCCCTTTCACCTGCCACCCCATAAGGCCTTATGAGTCAGGGCACGAGCGGGTAGGCTGGGCCCCCGATGGGGCTTGGGGAGGCAATGACATCACCACTGATGAAATTGGGGACCCAGAGAGCATAGTGCATGCTCTCCATCATGCCAGGGAATGAGGAGTTGTGCAAGAGGCAGGCATCATCCTCATTGGCTGCATGGAAGTCAGTGGCCCAGTCATGCCCCAGACACCTGAGGTGTGTGTGTGTGTGTGTGTCCCCTTCCAAGACACCTGGTTTCTGTTGTGTGTGTACTGTTACACAGAACCCAGGCATCTGACACACACACACGCACACACACACTTGGCGAGCACAGGGAGCACTGGGTGGGCATACATAGAACAGCTGGCTGGTGGCTTGTGGTCATATGAACTGCTGCAACACCAGGTCCAGATGGATGACCATGATGTCCCTGCCAGAAAATCAGGGGTGGATCAGACGTTCAGTTCCACTTGGGAGTCTTCAGCAGCCTGGGGAGCCCACAGCGCACTCTGGGAAGTGTGTAAGAGCCCCTCTACCTGCTGGGCTTGGGTTGCGCAAGCAGACTCTGAGCTCCCCCTCTCTCCCCATCAACGTGTCCTGTCCCACAAGGGCTAATGTGTGTTCTGCTTGCTCCCATCTTAACTTGGGGCACATAGGATGTCTTACATGTGCTCTCGGGGTGGGTGATTGCTTTAATAAGAACAGCTCTGAAAGCCACTTTACTTAAAGCAACCACAGCATTGAATGAGCTTTAGTTAAAGTGCCCTGGCTGCCATTTTGAAGTGTGGGATGCTGAATACATGAGATGTGGAGGCTGCTGGAGTGCATTAATTAGCACACTGCAGCAGGCTTGATTAATTGAGTCTGCTTTGACATGCTGTAGCCACAGAGCAGCATCCTCACGCATCTGTAGGCACCCTTAGAGTAAAGCTTGAAAGTTAGAGCAATTCTGCCTGACTTCTTGCATGTCTGTTTAGCCATAATTTATTTTGTAGGATACAAAAAGAAAAGATGAGAGTCAATTAATTGCTACTTTTACCATGACCAAAGTTCACTGTTTGTTACAGAGAGATTTGTAAACAAAATCATTTAATTAAGAAAATGACCACAGGATGTTCAAAATTTGTTTTTATATTGAATGTCAGTTATATAAGTAAAAAGTATAATAGAGAAAGGACTTGAGACTTCTTGTTCAAAATTAGCAAAACAGCCAGGGAAAAATGGCAACCCCTGTTATCCTATTGTATATATATTTTTTATTTTGAAATACTACATTATAAGGAGCTTGACATTTCATCTACACTTTCAAATTCTGATAAAAATTAAAGGGCCAGATTGTGGCTGCCATTCCAGTGAGGCAAAAAGAGATTGAGGGGGGCTCATAGGCCAGCAGGAGACTCAGCTGGTGAAGGTGAATTCACAGTTGGCATAAAACTAGAGTAGCTGACTCTGTTGTACTCAGTTCATCCTTGATACCCCACAAGCAGTGGATATGTTCTTGGTGATGGCTCTATCCGCTAGGCCAGGGGTTGGTAACCTCTGGCCCTTAGGCCAGATTCAGCCCACAGAGCTATTGGATCCAGCATGGGTGGCTTAGGTGCTGTTCAGCTGCAGGGGGCTTCATCTGTGTGGGGTGGCTGGGAGCTTCTCCTGCACTGTGCCATAGCTAGCCAGCTGGCAGATGTGGCAGCTGGTTCCTACCATTAGCCCACTTCGGGCCTGAGCTGGGGCATTTGGCCTGCCACTGGAAAAGCATTGTTGACCCACGCACTAGGCTGTTTTAAAAAAGGCAGCATGGGAAGGGTGGTAGCACCACTGTCATTGACATTTTCAAATAGAAAAGTCATATGTGACTACCCTCAAGAGATAAGTTTGGGGTGTGGATCCAGAATCAATGACAGTGCCCCACTGCTTTCTTGAATAAGTCACTTGAGTGCCAAAGAGGAGTGGCCTTTAAGAAACACCCCTGTCTTCAGCATGTCCTACTGGCTGGCTCTAGATGGCTTTCTGCTCACCATGTAAATGGTACATAATTCATTTTGTATCTCATTCTGAGACACACACAACAGAATCCTGGGGATATAGTTTGGGATTCTGCTTCAAGGAACAGGTACCTAAAAGTTAGGTGTTGTGATTCTCAGTGTAGCAAAATCTTTGGAATTAGAACAGAATATCTATCCTTTGACATTGCATCAAATAAAGCCACTACTTGGCTTATAAAACAGAAAATTATGTGTGCATCCATATGTGTGTGGGGGGCGGGGAGGGAGGGGGGACATGGTATTTCAATTCCACTTACAATCTTTCATCTGGAAGAGGTTGCTCATTAGTGTAACATTCACTTTAATCTCTTCTTTTTTTGCTGCTGCGACACACCACTACTTTCAATACTGATTAACAGACAGAAATGTGGCCTCCTTCTTTTGCTTGAGCATCACACATTGGAGGGGATGCACCTTCGTCTTTGGTAGACAGGGAATGAGGATCTCTATGTATTATGTTAATGTTCTATCACTCACAATGTTTTCATTATGAACCTCATTGTTTAGAGTTAATTTCCTGGCTGTTTCAAATTATATCAGGATGAGATGTAGCACAAAGCTGTGCAAGCCTGACTTGATTTTGTTTTTCAGAAAGGTTGCAAAATTGTTCTCAGCCTTTTCTGAGAATTCACAGTTCCTCTTCTGGTCATCTCTATCTACACAGAATTTTAAGGAAAAAAATAAAAAAAATTGTAGGCTATTTATGCGTATTTTTCCATACTATGAGTGCTCTATATGTGGAGGTCAGTGAGATAAATGGAAATTTGTGGGAATACACTGTCAATCAGAGCATTAGTATTACTGGAGACTTTATGTTTAAAGGGAAAATGTGTGGGACTTTTAATACAAATCTTATTCATCCTTGATGCACTCAAGATATATAAGTTACAAATGCAGTCAAACAGTAGATACATTCATCCACTTAAAATAAATTTAAAATACTTTAGAATCATAAGTATAAAAATGCAGTTTTAAACCTGTCCATAAGAAATGTTTGCTTGTGTCACTCAGAAATGATATAACTTTTCCTGTTGTTTCAGTCTTGGGAGAGATTCATTTAGGCTATGGATTGGATAGGTGTTCAGTTTAAGTGCTGAGAAATTCTTAGTGCTGGAATAACAGGCTTGGACTGAAGTGTACAGGTGCTCCAGACCCCTGTTTAGAGAGCAGTGCAGATGCCTCAGAGATGAGCTGTCCAGCCATGGAGGGCTAGAGAACTGCTCCTTGGTCCCCTTCACCCTTAAGGGAACCCAATGATTGACAGCCTGCTGTCTCCTCTGCTGGGGAAGGGGACTGTGAACAAATCCTCTTTCTCTCTGTCCGCTGGTCTAAGACAGCCTCAGCCTACTTGTTTACTCTAGCTGCATGATTTAAGTCTACCTGATCACCTGGGCAACTGGGCCTGGACATCTACATGACTCGGGCTGGAGAAATTCCTGAGGGAGGGGGGAGCTCACTCTTCTTTTGTCCTGTAAAAGGCATTTTGGGAGGAGGACAGTCAGTCATTTTGGAACTCACTCACACAGAAAGATGTGCCTCCAGAGCTGTCCTACCCTCTGGATATATAAGTGAGTAACCTACCTGAAATTTAGCTAGTATATTAGGGATATGTATTTTAGTTGTGTATTCAATGGGTCCTTGAACTCCTTCTGTTTTTCTCCAGGTGTTTTTCTCTAAAATCTGTGTGCTCTATAACTACCCCATTCTCCCTCTCTCTGATTAATAAATGAAAAAGCTACCTGTGTGCAGCGTGCTGGCTGTGAATTCCAGAGGAGAGAGGGCTCAGACAGCCTTTATAGCTCCCTTTGCTTGGCTAGCTAAGGTGAGCATGGCTTTTTACTGTCCTCCAGTAGAGGAGGCTACTTTTGAATGCTTCAGGCTAACAGAAGCACCCCAAGATACCACAGTGAGGCTAAGTACACCTAAGGTTTGCAGGATCTGTGCACCCTAGGCTTCACAGAGCCTGAACTGAGTCTAGAGCCTGGGTGATGGTAGCGATTATCCCAGTCTTGTGGGTGTGATCCAGGAATGGGGTCAGATGGACATAGGCGCCCCAGGTCAGACACCAGAAGCGTGGTTTTGGTTAGGCACAGTGAGGCAGGTGGATCTGCATAGTAGCACACCCCACTATCTGTCCCACTACAGGGACAGTATGTCAAGAAGCATCTGGTAGAGGCAGCATGGCTCAACATATCTTGGGGATGCTACAAAGGGTTGAGCTGCAGGAGAACGCTTCCCCAACCTCGTGCAGAGCTCCAGGGTGACCCTAGTCATTGCAAGACGTGAGGGACATTTCTCCATGGCTAGAACCATTATGGAGAGCTGTAGGGGGGTTCCAAGCACAGGATCTCTACCTCCTACCTTGGCCCGTTGTGCTGACTTGGGTGATCTCTGTCTGTGTGAAAGGCAGGATGTAGAGGCAGAAGCAGCACAGATTGACCTGTCCCCGTCCCTAGGATGGATCAAGCTGCAGTGAAAAGTGCTCCCCCTACCCTGCTGTGTAGAACTCTGTGGTGACTCAGCACTGTGAATGGGACAGGAGGCAGATGGGCCTGTGGCTACAGCTGTCCCAGAATCCTGAGATTGTTTGAACATCAGGACAATGCCACCTCCCTCCTGGCCTGGTCTGTAAATCAGCTTGTTGGCGGGATGAGGGGCATGCCTCCTAGCTTGAGCCCTTCCAGGAATACCTGGGACAGATTGAGCCACAAGGGAATGCCCCCACATTCCTTGCACAGACATGGGGTAACTTGGGTCTGGTCAGTGGAAGTGGGTATTGCTGCTCCTGCCTGAATAGTCTGGGGCCTCTCCTGGAGTGTTCAAGCAGTGGCAGCAGGATCCTCATAGGAGTGGGTTTTCAGGAAGGCAGTGCTCTCCCTCTTTCTCTATCCCTTGGAGTAGTGGAAGGGGAAGAGGACGACTTTGGGATACTAGGAGTATCCCAGTATTGAGAGAAGCTTGCAACCATTCAAGCTGGGGTGAGATAACATGGGTGGATCTAGGATTTTGAAAAGTGGGGTACAGCTTGTGTGGCACATCATCACATATAACACAACATAATTTTCTCCAGTTAAAGAGAAAGAGAAGCTTTATTAATATGGTAGGAGGCTAACACTATATTATTCAGTTTAAGATCAAAGCAAAACCAAATGTAACTATTGGAATGTATATTAATTTGCTAGGGTATATATAACATTTAAAAAAACTCCACAACAAACTGGGCAAAAATAGTCAAAAGATATTGTATCATTAGTCCTGTAGTTGTAGTTAAATGTACCTCTTATTCAGATTTGTAAAATGGAATCTAGCCTTCTTGAGTATCTTGACAGTGCCTCCAATGCTTTACTGTTAGTTATTTCTATACCTGAGTTAAGGTTTTTAGCTAGAGCTAAAAATAACCGCCGTATTTCTGAGGAGGGACATAGATATCTCCTCCACTGGCTGGGCGACTGGAAAAGGGCCAATGTGGTCCCCATCTTCAAAAAAGGGAGGAAGGAGGACCCGGAAAACTATAGGCCCGTGAGTTTTACCTCAGTCCTGGGGAAGCTTTTCGAAAGAATTATCCTGGCACATGTCCAGGAAGGGCCAGCAGGGGAGGTTATGCTCAGGGGCAACCAGCATGGGTTCATTAGGG